>NW_010530165.1:4837-14176 GCF_000687285.1 Phaethon lepturus | reverse complement strand
GGGGGGTAGGCCCTTGGGGCAATAGAACCTGGGGTACTCATGCAGGGTTGGGTTCTCCTCACACTTGCACTGGCCCCACGGCTACACCCAAGCACATATGGACCAGGCCTAGGCAAGAGGCTTCCCTACAGAAAGTAGCTTTCAGGATAAAACCAGAGAGACTGGGCTACACTTCAGTCCTTAAATAAATACAAAGACAGCAACCACCCTCAGCCCCGGCCATGGCTGCGGCAGGCACCTGCCTGCGAGCATGGGACCTCCCGCAGCCGGGAAAGTCACCACCGTTACCCGCTCCTCCAGGGAACCAAAGCCTCTGGACCAGAGCAGCTCCTGGCACGCTCCTGGGAAACGCCGGCTCCTCTTCACTGAAGCCCTTGGCTTGGGTCTACAGCGATGCCAGGTCTGACGCCTTGTGGGGAAGGGGATGGCTGCAGGGGACTGACCCTGTGTTGGCCACCACCGTGACGGCACCTCCTTCACAATTTCCTCGCAGGGATACACTGCCGAGCCGCTCCAGGCTCCAGGTGCGGCCACATCCACTGCATGTCCGTGCACGTGGATAGGCAGCCGGAGGAAGCTCCTAGATATATACACACGGGCACACACACACACCCTACTCCTCTTCTGCCGGTAGCACAGCACAGCCGGTCCTTGGCGTTAGGGCAATCTGGGACCTGCCTGTTCTGAGACACAAAGAGAGGGGCAGCACGAGGTGAGCGTGGCTCTTGGTGCCCAGATAAGCCCCATGGGAGGGATGCAAGCCATGGGATGGTCATTATCCCCAAGCACCAACTGCCATAACCCTGCAGGCTGCCGAGGCTCAGGCTTGTGCCATTTTCGGATGCTGCGGGGATGGTGGGGGGGTGCGCAGCAATGCCATGGCAGAATCATCCCCTTGGCGGATCAGAGATGGGGGCTGAAGGGAAACTGCCACTGCTTGGCAAGCTGTTCCCCCATCCCTCCCCTCAAGTGTTCAGCCAGCTGCCCAGGGTCTTGGGGTGAAGAACAGGGGTGCTCCCCTCACCAAGGGTCCAAGCCTTACCCAAGTCCTTGGGGACCGGTTTTACCCCCGCTACTGCCTGGGCATTCTGGCTGCGAGCCATGGCGCAGGGCGGGCGCCAGGGATACTCCGCCTGCAGGAGGCGATGGAACAGAAACAGCGAATTAGCAGAAATGTGAATCACAAGGCTGCACTCCATATTTGATTGCCAGGGTGTGAAGAAGAGGACGAGGCTGAGTGCTCATGTGCCAACAGGACATGTGCTCAGCTCCCTGCTCACTGACTCCGGCCCTGGAAAAGCCGCTCACTTGGAGCAAGCCCCAGACCCGCTCGCATGGGACCCCTCTGCTCCCCCTCCTGCCAGCATGGGTAGGCACTCACCGGGGGAAAATGGTGAAAGTTCTGTCCCGGTGTGTCGGATCTGCTGCCACTCGTCGAAGCCATGGTACATGGGGTGAGCCACGGGGGGACTGTACTGGTACTGGTACACAGGGCAGGCAGGGCCCAGCGGCCCTGGCAGCGGCTCGGGGTGGAGGCCCTCTTTTCGGGGTGCAGCCTCTCTCCAGAAGCCTGCAATGAGCCAGGGGAGATGCTGAGGAGAGCCCTGAGGGCAGCTCGCTGCCACCACCCGTTGTCCAGCTCAGAGCTGCCCCTCCACCCAGGAAGGGTTTTTCCCCCCGTCCCCACCTGCTTGTGCTGTTTCAGCAGCTTCTTCAGCTTCTCCTTCTCCTCCTTCTCCCTCTGGCAGTCATCCTTGGAGGCTCGCAGCTGGGAGCAAGAGAAGGTTAGTGCAGAGCCCACCCTGCTACCCTCCAGGTCTGTGGGGCAGGGGATGCTGCCATGCTCTGCAGGAAAGCCTGCACCAGTTGTCCCCCCTGTCAGACCACTGGGAAAGGGGCAAGAGAAAGAGACGAATGAAAGGAGATGCTCTGTCAGGGACAAGCAGCAGCAAAACCACCACTCCAGCCCTCCTATCCCCTCTCAGCCCCTGCTCCGAGATGGGTACAAGGGCTGTGACACTGCGGTGAGCACACTTCTGACACACCCATGGGAGACATGGGGCTCCCGGGGTGCTGCTGATGGCACCCAGTGCTGCTCACCTGGTTGTTGGAGAGGATCAGCTGCTTCTGCAGCTTCTCCAGCTGCTGCTTCAGCTCTTCCTTCTCCTCGTTCATCCTTTCCCTGTCACTCCGCTCCCGCTGGAAGTCCTCCTCAAAAATTTTCACCTAGCAGGAAAGAGGGCTGTGGGTGCACCTGGCCAAGGGTGGAGAGCTCCTCCAGGCATCCCTGACCACACCAGCTATGCCAAGCTCTAAGCATGTGGGTTGGCACAGTGGCCCACGGCTGTAGTCCCTCCAGCTGAAGGCCTGGAAGATGCTGAGTTCAGTCCCCACTCCCCAGCGGCACAGACACCCGCTAGGACTGCTGGGCGGCTCCCGGCCACACCAGGCTCTTTGCTAGGGAGGTCCAGGGCACATAGCTCCCTCCCTGCCTCCAGCAGCTCCGTGTCCTGCCTTACCTGCTGCTTGAGGAGCTCATTCTGGGTCAGCAGCTCCTGCTGTGGCACTTTCCCTGCTGGCTCCATGGTGCTGGCAAAAAAGGGTGGCGGGGAGGCCTGGACATTCAGGGCCTCCTCTAGTGCCTGGAGAGGAAGAAGAGGAGTAGGGAGTGGGGTCAGAGCAAGATGCTGTGCCCATGACATCTCCAGAGGGCCATGGGCACATGCCCAGCATGGGAAGTGAGTATAACTGCGCAAAAGGGACTGCAGATCCCCCCCTTTCCTGGGAGCCTAAGGAGACATGGTGGGCATTGTCTGGCACAACGTTCTGCCTGGGCAAGGAGCTGGGCAGGAGGGCATTGATCAGGGCCAGTTTCGGATTTGAGAGGAGAACAGGACAGAGAACATAAAAGACATTTTGCAGGGAGGGGTTTTGCCCTGGCCCCCACCTTGTTCAGCCTCTGAATCTCCTTCTCCTGGTACTCCCGCTGTCTGGTGACCGGAGCCAGCTGCTCCTGCAGGAACCGCATCCTCTGCTGCAGGTCCCTCACCTCCATGGCCAGCCTCTCCTTCTCTGCCTGCAGGACCCGGTGGGGTGGAGATCAGCCGGGGCAGGGCGATGGGGCTAGCAGCTCCCCACCCTCCCCAAAGGACTTGCCTCCTCTGTTTCAATCCGGGACTTGGCCAGGAGCAGCTTGCGGTCAAAATCCCGTTGCTTTTGCTCCCGCTCTGACTCCAGCTCGGACAGTGTCCTGCGGGCCTCAGCCAGCTCCTGGTGCAGGTCTGTGACCTGCCGGGAGGGAGCGGGGATGTTGGCCTGCCTGAAAGGACCCATACTGCTGGGGAGGAGGCACAGGCAGCCCCCAAACTTTTCCCTGCAGCTGGTCTCCTCCAAGTCTCCCAGCTGGCACCCAGCAGAGATGTGTCCCCCAAACACCCAACTCCGAGCATCCAGCCTTACCTTCTGCTCATACTTCTGCTTCGTGGCTCGGAAGTGCTGATCCCATTGCTTATTCACCTCCAGCAGCTGCAGGGAGAGAAGGACAGCTGAATGGGAGCCCAACCCCTGTCCCAAGCCAGCCATGGCAGTCCCCAGCAACGTCCCATGAGGAAAGCACCTCGGGGACCAGCTGGATGGCAATCCTGACGCCAGCAGCACCTCCCTGTGGCTCCACAGCCCTGCCCCAGTCTCCCCATGCCGTCCCAGCCACGTGCCCCTGCCACCCGCTCCCACCCTGCTCCTGGCAGTGCCTCCCTCCCAGCCTCATCCTCACCTCCCTGCGCTGGTGCTCCAGGATCTTCACCTTCTTCTCCTTGGCCTCCAGCTCTCCTCTGCCCGGTGCCTTCTCCACCGCGGCCCCGCTCTGCTGGACGCGCACGGGGGGACCCTCAGGGCTGTGCCCAAGGCCGGCTAAACACAAGCCGGTTCCCCTCCCACAGCTTCCCCCATCCCTTTGAGACCCTGAGAAGTCCTGCTGGTCATACTGGGACAAACTGGGGACCCGATTAAAATGAGGCCACATTTGCTGATGTGTCAGCAGGCTCCCCGCCTCCTTCCCAGCCCTCTCTGAGGGCAATGCTGCGCTCTCACCTGCTGCTGCTCAGCAGCTTCCCTCTTCCCACTGTCCTGGCTGCTCAGCGTCACCATCCTCCGGAGCTCTTGATTCTCACACCTGCGGGCAGGGAGGGATGGGTCAGTGGGAAGAAGTACCTGCAGCAGCCCCATGCCCCTCCCTGCCGCCCACCCTCACCTGAGCTTCTCCAGCGCCTGGTTTCTCTGCTCCAGGTCCCGCTCCAGCTTGGTTCGCAGCTCCTTGTTCTCACTGTGCAGGGTCTCACACAGTGTCTGCGGGGACAAATGCCAGCAGCATGAGGACTGCTGCCAGACCCAGGAGCCTCCTTGGCCACTCACCTGCCACCAAGCCCTGGCCAGGAAGGACTTGGTGGAAAAAAAAACAAACAGGGGAAAACCTCCATGAAGAGCACAGCCAGCCCTCACTCACCTGCAGGAACGATGTTCTCTGCTCGTTCTTGTGCACCTTGGAGGCCAGGCGCTTGAGCTCGGAGGCCATGTAGCCCATGCGCACGAAGACCTGGTCCTTGCTGGCCTCCTTTGCGCAGCCGCTCAGCGTGTTCTCCAGCTGCTGCAGCTGGGGCAGCAGGTTGGCATCTTCATTCGGTGGCTGCTCCAAGTCCTGGAGACGGGGAGGGGTGAAGCATGGTCAGATTGGTTCAGGCAGTATTGCAAAGTTCCCTCTTGGGGCAGGTCAGCCTTGTCGCCCATCCAGGGCTGTGGTGGGGAGCTGGGTGGGCACCAAGAGACTCTGCAACAGCTCTTGTTACGCTGAAAAATTGTGTTGGCTTTATACAGGTTTGATTCCCAGCTGTTGGACATGGGACACCATGTCCCTGGGTGGAAGGGGACATTACAGCAGCCCTCCCAGCCCATGGATACCCCATGCTCCTCGGCAGTCTGAGCAGACCACGCACCCAGCTCACTGATAGCAACGAAGGCACCTCCACCTCTAACCCCTTCTCCCCGCAAACTCTCGCCATCGGCACCAGGACTAGAAACCCCAGCTCCTGAGACTGTCCTTTCAACATACACCCCGGTCTGCGCCAGGAGCTGAGGTTTGTTGCATGAGGGGTGGTCTTACCCCAGTCCCATCTCCTCCTTCCTCCTGTCCCCCGGCACAGCTCTGCGCTCCCCTGCCCACCACGGCACACCAGGCACCGGGAACTTGGGCTCTTTGGCAGGCAGCAGCCAAGAGGGTGATGCACAGGATTTAAATGATGGTAGGGAGAGCCCAGGTCAAGGCACACCCACCAGCATCACGGCACACCCCCACCCATGCAGGAGGGGTGTCCCCAAAGGACTCATCCTCCGCTGCTGTGGCTGATTAATTCCTCCACCGCCTAGGAGACACCGCTGGCACAACACACCTGGCACGGAGCACAGCGGCACTGCCGGGGAAGGCAGTGGGGACATGCCGGCACACCCTTGGTCGCACCACTCCCAGCCCTGCTGACTCATCCATGGGAACACCCCAGGCAGCAGTGTGTGGGCTGAGGAGCCCAGCATGTCCCCAGCACCCTGGCCCCAGGGTTTATAGCCCCAAAACTGCTATGGGAGGGTGTGTGCAGGGCATAGCATGGCCATCTCCTCCTGCCATCGCTGGCTGACAAGGGGAGGCAGCAAGGACCCAAGCCCAGCCAGAACAGCTGGAAGAGCCTGGGTGCAGGCACAGGAGCAGCACTTGGCTCAGGTGCCAGCAGCCCATCACCAAGCAGATGCCATCCCATTCTCCATCGCCCCACAGCTGGCACCCCAGGGGAGTCCAACAAGGCTTGAACTCTCCTGGAGCTTCTCTGGCCAATGCAAATGGAATTGTGCAATGAGAGCATGTCCCTTACTGCCACAGGTCCATGTAAGCTGACATTTGCCCTATCTGGGCTCCCCATCCCTGCTGCCTTCCCATCTGACACACACGAAAAGCTGGAGCAGGACAGCCAGGGGGACCTTCAGGTGGCAGCACACAGAACACATGGAGGTGCCCGGGCTGGGGCAGACCCTGTCAGCAATGACAGGGCTTGGAGAAGAGACCTGGTCTCCCACCCAGTGTGGACATCAGGAGGTGAGCATCAGAGCATCGCTGACAGCTCCTCAGGTAGTCACAGTCCTTCCCCTCACTGTCATGTGGATTCTGGAGGCACCAGTGTCCCAGTCTGGCTGCGGCTGCTTCACTGGCCCTGTGTCCAGACAGCCAGGCCAGGCCACTTGCATGTGGGAGCCCTTGTCCCTGGATGGCAGCCTGCACATCGTCCCCTCTCCCCCCCTTGGCCAGGTGAGAGAAGCGGTACATGCTGGGGCACAGGTGCCATTGCTCCTGAGTCCTCCAGCCCCAGCAAGACATGGGGATGACCAGACATGGAGCTATGTGGTTCCTTCCTGCCTGCAGACCAGCCAGGTCCCCTCATCTTCATCGGTGGTGGAGGCTGGGTACTGCAGCACCAGCACTGTCCCGGGGGCTGCATGTGGGGCTAGCTCTGCTCCCCTGGGAATGCCCGGGCACAGTTTATTCCGCCTCTGCAGTTTGCCCAAGGGCCACCTTGACATGGGTCCCCCAGCCCTGCCTGTGCCCGCCAGCAGCTATGCCACCAGCGCACATCGCTGCCTGTCTGCGCACCCTCCGATGCCCCCAGTACCACCACCACCACACCACCCAGCTCAAGTCTCCACCTGCCACCCACCAAATCCTGCAGGTATCAGGGCTACTCACCGCTCTCCCGCTCTCCTGGGGAAACCCCTGCGCTTCAACAGTGACGACCTCGAACTCCGAGGAGGATCCCTGCAAGGGAAGGCAGCCAGGTCAGGCCTCCCTGGGGAATGGCAACCCAGGATGCCGATGCCCCCCCGCGCAGAGGCAAGGACCACCAGGACGGGAGCACAGCAGGAAAGCTGACTCCTCGTTTCAGATTTATCCCCATTTCTAGAGGCTAAAGGCTGCCTCCTTTTGCTTTAACTAGATGCAGACTCTCCCTCCAGCCATGCCAGCACCAGCTCTCACATTCACCAGACTCACACTTGGAGAAGGTTTCCGTGCTTCCATGTCTGTCTGGGTCCTGCCCGGGGTGGCCTGTGTGGAGCTGGGATCAGGTCCAACGGCTGCAGAGAGGGGAGAGGACACAGCCATGAGCCTTTTGGAGAACAGGGCTTCTCCTTGCCCGGTGCGAGGATGCAGAGCGCAGACACCCCATGAGGTCAGGCACCAGTGGATGGTTTCTACCCCTAGTTTTCATAACTATGGGGACAGGACAGAAACCTCTCTCCAGGAGAAGTGAGGACAGCAGTGGTTTGATACATTCCAGGATGACAGGGCTGCAAGAAACTTTCACAAAAGTCTCCTTCACACCTCCCTTCCCCTGAGCTCAGGATCCTGAGCCATCACGTTATACCTCCCCACCAAGCCCCACGTCTCCTACCTCTCGTTTCCACCAGGTTCTCCAAGGAAGATGATGCAATCAGCATTTTGTTGTCCTTCACAAGGTCCTCTGCCTTCTGCCGCAGCTTGGATGCTTCCACCTGCGACTCCTCCAGCAGCTCTCCTGTTGTGGGCAACAGAAGGATACTCACTTTCCTTCCCCAAGTGCCTGCCCTGCAGCAGCCCCATCCACCAACACCAAGCCCCCTGTTTGGGTGGCAAGTGCCCAGCATAATCCTTCTTCATCCAGAATGAACTTTTCTTGGCCAAATCCAATGGCAAAGCTCTACCAGTGGCTCACTGGCAACAGTCCCCCATGCTGACACACAGAGGACTGGTTACAGGAGGCAGCAGGAGAGCACTGCATCTCTCAGACATCTTCTCTGCTTCCCGGAAGAGATGAATTTAAGTCTAGGTGGTGAAAACAGGGGTCCAGCCTGCCACTTTGGGGTCTGGCACTGGCAATGCAATCCTCTGCCCACCCCAGGCGGCTGCTCTCAGGCCAGCGGGTCCCAGTCCCAGGTAGGGGCATGGTGACACGACGGGAATCACGAGGCAGGTGGAAATTTGGCTGCTGAAGCAGGACTTGAAAGCGGAAGCTGGGTCACGAGACTGAAAACAAAACTGGGGGTGGGTGGGGGAAGGCAGCCAAGGAGGAGAAAGGGGGTGGCACGACTTGGCTGGGGCATTTCAACACTGGCATGTCCCTGCCGCTGCAGGGAGCGCCCAGCGCTGGGGTCTTTGAGCAGCACCCGGGAAAAGCCCCTGACCTGACAGGGGTTGCAGGAGGTGGGGGCTTTCATCAGTGGCAGAACAGATCCCAGCATCTGCAACCTGCCACTGCAGGACTCTGAGGAGCTGACCTTGCTCCATCACTTGCCTTTTTTTCAGCCAGTTATTCCACCATAAAGCACCCCAGGATTTCAGCAAAAGCCTTGCTCCCTCTGCACCCCCGTATGAAAAAGCCCAGACATCCTCCTCAACCCCAGGACAGGGAAAGCTTTGCTACTGCCCCAGTGCCAAGACCCCCAGCTTCTTATAGGACCCTTCCTCAACAGAGCCAGAAACCCCCAGGCTCGGTGGGCACAGGCTGAGCTGCCCCAAAGGCAAACCTCATCCCCCAGCCACGCAGCAGTTACCGATAGACTTGATCCCCTGCATCTTCTCCTTCAGCCGGGTGTTCTCCTCCACCAGTCGCTCAAAGGCTGTGGATCCATTCTCCTCTGAGCCCCCACCGGGGTCATAGATGCGATAGGGTCCTCTCCCTTCCATGCCTGCCATTCAGTCTCCTACCTCGCAGCCAGGCATCCCTGCAAGGCAACAGAGCAGACTGTCACCTTTCTCTGGCCCTGGACGGCACCGCGGTCCCCTGGTCCCAGGCGTGTGGGGGCCTGGGGTGCCGTGCCAGCAGAGGCAGCGCTGCCTCACTGCTCACCGGCAGCAGAGAAGTGTCCCAGGTGAAGGCACTTCCCCCTCCAGCCTTGCTTGGGTGAACGTGCCGGGCTGACTCACGGCCACGAGAAGTGTCACACAAGGAGGCATCACCAGCAGTGCCGCTCAGGGCTGGCTCTCACCCCTGCGGGGCACGGGAGTCCCCGAGGAAGTCGCAGCTGCCTGCTGCTGCATCCCGGCAGGGATGAAGACCCAGCCCAGGAGCATCCACCCATGCCAGCACAGACCCAAGGACCATCACCGAGGCATCCCACTCCCTGCAGGGTATTTTTGGTGGGCAGAAAGGGTTGCTGGGGGCTGTTTGGGGAGGGGCAGTGTCTACAGCCACAAATGCCTTAACCCACAGTGGGTGGGCTGTTTGGGCAGCAACACGGTAGGGCAGACGCGCCTCAGCAGGCCGACAAGGA
>NW_010530165.1:2561-4820 GCF_000687285.1 Phaethon lepturus | reverse complement strand
CGAGCCTCAGCAGCCAGGCAGGGACTCACTCTGCCCTCCAGCTCAGCCAGAGAAACTGGCTGTATGTCTTCCCGAATCAGGGCACCAGGAACTGCCAGGCACATGCTGGTCTGGGAGCAACGTACAAGGAGATGAAACACAGGCACACAGCGTGCTATTTGCTTTTCTAGTTCATTGCATTCATGAGTGGCCTAAGGCCCCCCCCTTGCTGAGGTCCTGCCTGGGGATGGCCGGGCAGAATCCCAGCCACAGGTTTTCCCCATCTTCTGGTGGTGATAAAGCAGCTGCTGTGAATTATGGCCCAATTTATCAAAAATATACCCCTGACACCAGCTTGCTATAAACCAGGGCAGTGCAGCAGCTAAGACAGCCCCAGCGATGATGCCAGCCAGAGCCGGAATTTTTTTGACACCACGGGAGCACCTGCGAGTACCCCAAGTGCTCCTCCACCCAGCCAAGGCAGCTGGGCGCTCGCAAGCGGTACAGGGCCAAGGGGGAATATTTTGAAAGAGGAAGGGGGGAAGCCTGCACCCAAAACCGTCTCGACCTCAGACTCATGCCCACGCCACGAGCGAGCCAGGCCGACCACCGGTTTAGATGACCTGCCTGCCAGGGAGCAGCAGGGACTTTCCAGATGACAATGGCCACCTGGCAGCATCCGCAACTGGAGCGGCAATTAACGCCCGCCTCAGCAGCAGGTAATTACCTACGGCCTCAGCAGCAGCCTGCATTTGGGAGATGCATGTGTCAGTAGGTCTCACCTTCCTCCTGCTCTGCGGGTACTGCCAAGCCCCCCCATCACCCACAGCCCCCCCGTGGGGAGCCGGCAGCCACATCCCAAGCAGTGGTGACCACCGGGAGCTGCCCAGCTGCAGAGTGGGCCGAGCAGTGACTATTTCAGGAGCCCAGGGCAGCTGACAGGAAGCTGCAGAAGAACTGGGGCAGTTTCCATGCTGTGAGTCCCAGCGCCGGGCAGCATTGTCAGAGCCAGTACGAAATCCCCCTCAGCCCCCCCCCCAGTGGGATGGGGGATACTCCCGCAGAAGACCTGCCAGCGGGCAGGACGGAGCCCAGTGTGGCAGCACACACGTGGCCCGGCAACCTGACAGCACCTCCACCACAGGGAAATGCTGTGGCCATGCTACCTGCCTGGCCAGGGACGGGGACAGCGTCACAGGCAGGCTGGGGACCGGAGCCTCTTTGCTGGGGGCCGGAGCCTCTTTCTCACTGGTGCCCGGTCACCACATGCTGCTCCAGATCCCAAACCTGGGCTCTGGGAGGAGCTGGTTAGCAAAGCCATCTTGCAGCGAGCATCTTGAGGGGTATCCGTGTCCTCCACAGGCACAAACCTAGGTGTGGGTGGGGGAAGGTGGGGACAAGCTGCCCTCTCACGTGGCATCCTTTCCCCATGCGGCTTTGCAACAGCCTGAAATACCAGCCACCATTGTCTTGCACTCCAGACCCCAAACTGGGAGGTTTTCTGCCTAGCCCCACAGCACACATGGGAGGTCCCTTGGGAACTGAAACACACAAACCTGAGCCAGCTGCACTGACCACCTTGCCAACCGGCAGCACTAACTCTCAGCGACCCCATATTCTTCCAGATGGATGGAGCCACTGAAAGCCTCTGCTATTCCTAGTTCTCAAGGTTTTATCAAGGATTTTTCTACCCAAGGTCTGCACCCCACTAGGGGGATGACAGCAGTGGGGCCACTGGAGCTGTTTGGATTCAAACTGAAGGAACTGAACTATCTCCAGCTGACGGAAGCACAGACCAGCTGTGAATTCACCAGCAAACAAGACCCAGCAGGAGGGGAGGGTTTCTGCAGCACCTGAGCCCATCACCCGACTCAGGGCAGGTTTGCCTGGTGTGGAGGAACAGCTCCATTTCTGCAAGAAGCTGCTGGTACTGAGCTGTCACCCTGGGGACAGGACCCTGGATCAGGTCACTGTTCCCAGTCCTGGTTTTTTTTTGTTTTTGTTTTGTTTTGTTTTCTTTTCTTCCCCCTTAAGAGTTCTGAAAGGTGAGATTTGCAGTGAAAAATCTCATGTTTCAATAGAAACACCAGGGGAGGAGAGAGGACTATAGGCTGCCACCTAATGATGGTTAGAAACGCAGAGAAAACATGACTACCACAACTCCAGAAGAAACCACCAGAAAACACTTCTCTTTTTGCCAATCAACGTTTTCTAAGCTAATCTGATGGTATTTCACAGCCCTGGGGGTTGGTGGCCAGCCACGGACCATGGCTGCTCGGG
>NW_010530165.1:302-2529 GCF_000687285.1 Phaethon lepturus | reverse complement strand
AGCGGAGAGGCTGCCGGCCGCCGTGGTCACCCGTGGGCATTGCTGGTTGCAGGCGGGGCAGCACGACCTTTAGGTAGTAAATTTTTATGACAACTCAGCAAAATGAGAGAATGAGAGAGCAAGTGGTCGGGGGAGACTCCCAGGCAAAGATAAAAGCAGAATAGTATTTAAATAGCTGTGCTGTGGCTTGGGAGCAAGGTGGCACCGTATAGCCATGGCCAGGCTGTTGCCCACCATGCATCACCACCACGGCCACTGGTGTCACAGCCATCGCCACACCGGCCACACAGAAGTGGGAGAAGGAAACGATTCCTGCTTTAAAATTACCGAACAGCTGAAGATATGAAGGCGTAGGATGCGAATCTTGTGCAGCGAGTGGGCTGGCACTGCTGGAGGTTTGCTTTCAGCAGTGAGCCCTGGGGTGGTGACCAGCCTCCCGAAGCCGCGGGCTTGGCAGCCCATCAATTCCCATCCCACAATTCATGGTGGGGGCTCAGCCCAGCCCTTTGGAGAATAGGGTTTTCCTTACCCTGGCATGCAACATTCCCAGGAATTCTCCTCCTCACCAGGATCGCATGAGGCAAAAGCAAATCCCTGGAGGCTGCCAGCATCATTTTCCCATGACTGGGGCTGCCAGCCCCCAGCATCCCTCCTCGTCAGAGGAAAAGCAAAAGCCACTCAGACACTATGGTGGGATTTTTTTGTTTCATCATTTTACTGGAAATCAGCAAAACGTCACAGCCTCCAGCCTGGTTTCTTTTCTTCTCCAGCGCTCCAGCAGCTCCCCAGCCCCAGGGACAACCACTACTGGGCTGGTCTCATTTGCAGGGAAGGAAAAGCAGAGCTGCCTTTAGGAAGAAGCAATAACAAGAGATTTTCTGGGCACTGCAGTCCACTGGGCTGGAAGTAATAAAAGAAGAGGAAAGCAGGCATTACAAGACTCAGGTCTCAAAGGGAAAGGTCTGAACCTCTGCTTGAAGCATTTTTCTTCCCAGCCTGGCTAGCTGCAGAGAGAGGGTGGGAAAGACAAGAGCCCCATCCGAAATGCAGCAGATGTTCCGTATGTGCTCTGACCAGAAATCCCACCCTGGGAAATCTTCTGAGAAACCCACCTCCTGTGGAGGCTTCACAAAACAACCTGCTCCCGATGACATTGTTCACAGGGAAAATAAAGCATTTCCCCATTTGGAGCCAGGTTTACAAACACGGGTAACCACACACAGCTGCAGAGCTCCTCGCCACAGGTCCAAGCTCCAGTGCCGGCAGGTCAGCAAGGCAGACTTGGCAGTGGTGCTTCCCTGGGCAGCACACTGGTGTTTTATGCAAGACCCTGTCTTCTGCTGCAAAGACATCTTGCTTCATGCTGCCTGCTCCGTTTCTTCCCCCCAGAAAAGCTCAGTAGCATCACGGCTGCTTGTCACAGCACTCAAAAGCAGAGCAAGGAACAGCCACCCCTTTCCTTGCAACTCCAGCACAACCCAGGGTACTCCTGTCCAACCTGGCATGCTTCAGCTGAGCAACAACCAAGCAGCAGAAGACAGTGGCACCACAAACTTGTATCAGCAAAGCTACCTCTATCACCCAAAGTGTAAGAATTGTTGCTTTAAAACAAAATCTGCAATGCCGCAGGAGTAGATGGTTCAGCTTCCTCCACCCATGAGTGTTTTGTACCAGCTGCTGGCAAGCAGCAACCCACAGCCCTGTGCTGTCTGCTTGGCATAGGTCAGGCTGAAAGGGCATCGTGGGATTTCTTGCAGAGCAAGGAATGATGCCAAAGGCTGGAAAAAGCCTTCGCCTTGCCACAGCGACAGCTCTCAAGGACGTGCGTGGCTGGAGCCTTCCTGCCTCCAGAACTCACCTCAGCACTCAAAGTCCCGTCTCCCTTTGGCTGCCTTCACCAGCGCTCTCAGTGAAATTTGCACTCGAAAAGAGCTCGTGGCAGCAGAACAGCTCTTACTCACCCAAGCAGATGGAAATAACGAGCTAAAGGGGAAAGGTTGCATTTGCCTGCCTGAGACAGGGAGCAACCTGTGCCCAGGGGCACTGAGGAACGGGACAGCCAGATCTCTGAGAGGCTGCAGGTCCCCACCAAGTCCCACCCAGAGCTATTTTCACCCAAAAGCAGGGCTGACAGGCAGCATCTTTCCTCTGCCCTCAGTAGAGGACTTAGCCTGGAGGGGAGATGGGGAGGCAAGCTGTGCAGCACCCCCCGAAAAAGGAGGCGAGG
>NW_010530165.1:0-268 GCF_000687285.1 Phaethon lepturus | reverse complement strand
CCAGCCTGTGGCTCGGCATCCAGTGTGGACTCCTCCATCGACTGGAGGCTCCCTGGAGCCTCGGCCGCCCGCAGCATCCCCGGGCCGGGATCCACGCACCGTCCCTGCCCAAAGGGGACCGCAAGCCCAGAAATAGTGGAAAAGCAGACGCGTGGGCCTGGGGAAACGCCGGGGTTGTGTAAGGCAGAGCGAGGGGAGGAGCGATCCCGGGGCAGGGCAGCGGTGCGGGGCTGCCCGGCTCAAGGGCCCAGCACCCCGGGCCCGCCCG
>NW_010530164.1:0-222 GCF_000687285.1 Phaethon lepturus | reverse complement strand
TGCTCTGCCTGCCCTGCCTGCATTCTGGTGCCGCAGGGATGTAGCAATACATGAAGAGCTACAGCAGAACAGCAACTTTAATCCAAAGGGGAGGGAAAAGACCAGTAAAAACCAGAACTTCGTCAGGCACTTGATCCCGACACCAGTAGAATGGGCAAAATTGGGTGCTGCCCTTCCCCGCTGGCGGCGGGCACCCGAGGGGGCCCCCCGGCACGGCCTTCC
>NW_010530163.1:0-235 GCF_000687285.1 Phaethon lepturus | reverse complement strand
CTGGACGCTGCCTGTGCTCCGGCAGCGCTTTAGGTGAGAAGGAGACTTGCAAGGTGCAACTGCGCTGCGTCTCCATCCGGCTCTCTCTGCACATGGGACTTGCGACCTCCCTGGTGCCGGATGCCCTTGGGGTGAATTAGAGATGGCAGAGGTTACTCCACGGGCGCTACCTGGCGCAAGCAGCACATTTAGCAACCCCAAAAAGCCCCACGGGACCTGCTGTCTGAAAGTATGG
>NW_010530162.1:0-9821 GCF_000687285.1 Phaethon lepturus | reverse complement strand
ACATCTCTTGTATGAGGAAAGGCTGAGAGATTTTGAAATGAATGCTGGGAGATTTTAAAGGTATCTGACATTGACTATAGCTGGAAAATTGACACATGAATATTTCTAGTAGTGTTTGATTATTTAAAAGTATACAGACATGTTTACTATTTGAGTATGCTAATAGTACATATATAGAAGCTTAAGGTTACCAAGAAATAACTCTGATTTCACAAGTGTGATATAGAAGTCAAATGAAAACATAGATTTTGCTTTATTCTGAAATATGAAATATTTTCCCATGGTAACTATGTTCAGATTAGAAAGAGACACTCTTTTATATTTCATCTAGAAGGTATAAATCAATTTAATAAGATAACTGCATTCTTATTGACATAAGGTCTTGATTTCTTCAAGAAAGAAGTTTCTTCTTCAAGAAGAAACAATTTTGTTCTTTCAATTTCTTTCTTCAAGAAAGAAATTTCTTCTTTTCTTGATTTCTTCTTCTCTTGAAGGATCTTCAAGACATACCAGTAGCAATGAAGAATACAGCCAGGGGTACAGGTCTGTCTTCACTTATTAATATATGACTGACTGAAGGCTAAGCTTTTATTCACCCAATTGCAGGGCCTTACAGATACAGACAGGGAATGTATGACAGAACCACAGAATCATTAAAGTTGGAAAAGACTTTTAAGATCACCAAGTCCAACCATCAACCCAACACCACAATGCCCACTAAACCATGTCCTGAAGCGCCACATTCACACTTTTTTTGAACACTTCCAGGGATGGTGACTCAACCACCTCCCTGGGCAGCCTGCTCCAATGCTTGACCACTCTCTCAGTCCCCCCTGGCCAGCCTGCTCCAATGCTTGACCACTCTCTCAGTGAAGAAATTTTTCCTAATATCCAATCTAAACATCCCCTGGTGCAACTTGAGGCCATTTCCTCTTGTCCTATTGCTAGTTACTTGGGAGAAGAGGTCAACACCCACGTCACCACAACGCCCTTTCAGGTAGTTGTAGAGAGCGATAAGGTCTCCCCTCAGCCTCCTCTTCTCCAGACTGAACAACCCCAGGTCCCTCAGCCGCTCCTCATCAGACTTGTGCTCCAGAACCCTCACCAGCTTCCTTGCCCTTCTCTGGACACGCTCCAGCAACTCAATGTCCTTCTTGTATTGAGAGGCCCAAAACTGAACACAGGATTCAAGGTGCAGCCTCACCAGTGCCGAGTACAGGAGCACAATCATTTCCCTACTCCTGCTGGTCACACTATTTCTGGTACAGTCCAGGACGTTGTTGGTCTTCTTGGCCACCTGGGCACACTGCCGGCTCATGTTCAGCCGGCTGTCAACCAGCACCCCCAGGTCCTTTTCTACAGTCCGTGGAAAGCACTCACATTGGAGAAATTCGTGAAGGACTGTGTCCTGTGGGAAGGACCCTACTACTGGAGCAGGGGAAGAATGTGAGGGGTCCTCCCCCTGAGGAGGAAGGATCCACAGAAGCAACATGTGATGAACTGACAGGGAAGCACAGGAAAGATGTGGACCTATTGGAGTGGGTCCAGAGGAGGGCCACAAAAATGATCAGAGGGATGGAACACCTCTCCTAAGAAGAAAGGATGAAAGAGTTGGGGTTGCTCAGCCTGGAGAAGAGAAGGCTCTAGGGAAACCTTATTGCAGCCTTTCAAAGTCTTAATTTCCACAGCAGTCAGCAGTCTTTAATTTCACTCTGCAGAAGCATAACCATTAAGTAGAGCCCAGCCTGTTTGGCACACTAAGCCAAGTCATCAGCTGGTCTCACTTATTTCCCAGGTAGGACCTACTGCCTCAGACACCCTGATCAAGGATTTCAGTTAAAATCCACCATCAGTGCCTTTTTTCTATGGAATTTATTGCTAGAGCTCTGACAGCGATGTTACATCATCCTAGGAAGCTGTGGGAGATCTGCTCACTTTATCAGAGATGAAAACAAGTGATAAAATACAACTAAACTGTTCTTACTTTTCTGTAGGGAATTTACAGAGTAATTTAACAACACACTCATTAGTACATTTGGAACAGCGTATACCCTATAACAGTGCAATACTCCTGATAATTCCTAGTATTCAGGTAGAAGAGAGAGGTATACAGTTTTATCGATTTGATTCCTATTAGATGACTGTGTGCCAGCCAAATAATGACAAACTATGACTCTAGCACTGTCTTTTATATATATATATATGCTGCACAAAAGTACAGAAGGGATGATAGTTGTTTTCTCATGGCATGAAATCTTTCCAGTTACTATAATAAGGTAAACATCTATTATGTGACTATCAAAAACTGGTCATAGGCACAAAATTTGCATGAATTCCTATGGGTATTATTCAGACCAATGAATTTATTTTTAACCAATAAATAAATGGAACAGGTTTTCCACAAAGTACGTGTGATTTTGCAGGTTATCTTGAATAATGTATTATTTAAGTTAAACAAATAGTGAAGACTTATGACTAATTTTTCCCTGTAATAGAAACGTTTATTCATAAAGAGGGCACTATGTGCTTTATGATATGAAGGGAGTTTCTTCCATGTAAAACTGACACAGCACGGGAATTTTTAATGTAAATACATTTTATTGCTTCCCAACTTCTCTGATAGTTTAGATAAGGAATTCTGACAAACCCATGAATTTATAAAAAGTCCAATTAGGCTTTATATTTTATTGTTGGGGAGCAGGGTTATTTTCACACAAAGTAGTCTGGATTTCTGTTTTAATAACCTTATCCAAAAAAATCATTGTATTGTTTAAATCAGTGAAACTTTTTGTATGTTTTATATCTACTAAATCAAATAATATTTAGGACTGGATTCAGTGGTCAAGGAAACCAAAGTAATTTAAATTTATACTCTTTCAGATTTCTGTTTAAGTGATGGCCATTTTAATTAATGTAAACACATGGTCATTTTAGTAGTAGTACCATAGGATTTCTTGCCAAGAGAAAATCTGCAATGTCTAAACTTTTTCTTTAATGTTCTGAGCTACCAATATTTCCTGAATTAACAGTAGTGTTTGTGTAAGCTGAATAGTCTGAATTAGTATTGACTTGAAGTCATATTTGACCTTGTTATCCTTTGTTTCCCTAGGAGTCTCAGAAACCAAAGCAAAAGCTGCTTAATTCCAACCAGACTTGAATGAAGCCTACATAGAACCATATCTGTTGGAAAACAAAAGCAAATATTAAATGCTAATTAAGGTCCCTTCGACAAGCATAGTGGTAGGAAAACCTGAAACTCAATATATATATTTCCTTTACAGGATAATTTAAGACAATCTATATCAGAGGCTCTAAGAATAGAATATCATTGCTTCCCACAAGTACATTTCTCTTGGTGACCTTTTGAGACCTTGGCCTAGGTGCTGCTACAAACTTCTGATATACCTGATCTGATACTGCTGTGCAATTCTTTCAGATAAATGAAACGTGTGACACATTTATTTTCAGTACCTTTTAATTTGTTATTTAGAAGATTAAGAGAAAATAGAAGTACTTGTTTCTTTGTCAGTGGGGGTGCTTGATACAGAAGAATTTGGGGGGGGGGAAGGTAAACCTTATTCCAAGTCAAAGATAGGATGTGAGGATACTGGGACTCTTACAAATGCAGGCTATGGAGTAGGAAGGTGAGTGAGGATCTGAACCTAGGCCATGGCTGGGATATATATACAAACTCTGGCACTCTGAAACACCAAGTTAGATGCTTCCACTGTTTCTTAAAATTTATCATACATGCAGAAGTTGTGGTACTTTAAATCTCCTCAAACCCTTTTAAGTGTAAGCCCATTTTTTTCCTTTTTTTTTCACTCCGATTCACCAACCGAGTCTCAGCAACATAAAAGGCCAAAACACATCCATTCCTCTTGTTTTGGTGGTATGGTAATTGCCATTTGCTTTGTGTGTAGAGTACCCAAAAATCCCTTGATTGTCTTCCATTATGTATTGGTCATACCTGTAGCTTCCTAAGTCCACATGATCAGTTGGATGTAACATAGTTTGGCAGTACAAAAAGCAGATCTTCCCTTCTGATGCAGTCACTGGAAGCAAGGAATATGTCTTTGGTAAGGAAATGGAGCAGTGCCTGGAGCAGTTTTGTGGTAACAGCAGTGAACTTAAATGAGAATAAAGGTAAACACCTTTCTATCTTCCTGACATACAAAATGGGCAACTGACTCATCAAGCTGTTTTTCATACATCTTGTTAGATTCTCAGGCTTTCAATTTTATGCTCACCTGCAATTACCACTACATTCTGAGCAGATTAACAAACTATTTTTTGAAGAAAAAAACCTAAACCCCATATGTTTCTCAGAAGAAGAAAAGCACATTTGTGCAGTCATACACTAGTATTGTAGTGCATCTTTCAAACTGTTAGATGCTGTTATCTCCCAATCTTCTATTTATATGTATATAGTTTGTTGTAAACCAGAAGCATTTTCAATATGTTGTTGGGGAAGGAGAGGGGGATTTTGGAGGGATTGTGGTATATTTATTTATTTATTTATTTATAATTTGAAAGCAAAGTTTGCCTATTTATAAAACATAAACCATGGCGCTTGAAAATGTCTCATAGAAAAACCTCACCTTGAGGAAAGCAAAATGTCCAACTACTATTTTGGTGAAATTAAATGCCGTGACTAATGTCAGCAATTATCCTCCTTATTAATAGCTATAAAGGGCCTATTTGTTTCCATGTTGGTGCTTACCAAATTGATCTCTGTTTTAGTGAATGCTGAAGTGCAGATTTATTAGTGTTTCTCTTAGTAGTGGAGCAGGAGAGAGCAGCAGAGCCAGATCTGCTCAGAGAAAAGTTAAATGGAGTTTTTTTGTAACTACAAATTTATGACGCAGAACTGAAATCCACGAGGGGCTGCAGTGAGGAGTGCTGAGAGCTTGGTCACTGCAATAACAATACCAGAGCACAACATCATTGGTACAAGACCATCTCCTTAATGCTTGATTCAGTTGAAACAACTTGAAGATTAAACCAAAGGACATCACACATGAAGGCTCAAAATGTAGCTATTTAGTGTTTATGGAGTGAGAGTTGCATAAATTGAGTAAGAGCCATGTTAAAGAGTGACAGTGCAGATACAACCATGTCTTCCATTTAGCTCTAATGTCACACACCAAGCAATGAAAGTCAAATTCTGCCTTCCATTTAAAATTCAGATTTCAGCAGAGGCATTAGGAAGGCATTGTGTTAATACCAAACTAATGAAGAAGATGTTAGTAAGTTCCCTTTTTATTTTTTGTCTTGTGCTAGAGTTGAGTACTACTAGAGTCACCTTTTACTTTGAGAAGATTTAATTACCATAATTAACTTTAATTTTGCATTGATTAATGTGCCTCAAAGGAATACATTAAAGTATGCTTAAGGTCCAGACTCTATATGCAAATAAAATAGATACAATTAAATGCTTTGTGATTTGTATTTCTTATCATAATAGTTAGGATGAAATCTTGAAAGGCAAGTCTACCCAGTCATAGATTTTAACCTGACCTGACAGAACACTTACAGATGTTCCTTGGGTAGTTTTTCTTTTAAAAAGAAAACAATGCATTTAGCTAAAAATAAAAGGATGAACTGCAGCAAAGTCTTTTTTATACTTCAGACATCTAAGCATACTTTCAATTTGAGTATTTATTTTGTTATCAATATTCATCATATTTTATATTACAGCACTGCTTAAAAGCCAAACTGGAACCACTGTTCTGTTGCATAAGATACTGTCCTGGCCATGACACAGCACATAAAACATATGAGAAATGTCAATTTATATCCAGCACATAAAGGTACAGAGATTTTTCCTATGTCTTATGGGTGACTCAGAAAAATTCCAGTCAACTCCATGACTTCAGGGTCTTGTAAGGTAATCCTTGAACTCAAATTCCTGGTTGTTGTACAAAATATCCATATTCTTCAAACACAGATCTATTTCTAGTATTCACAGTGCATGGTACACAACATTTGACTACTTTCTGCCACAAGTTTATGTATTCTTTTGGGAAGTGAAGTTAGGGATATCTTACAGTTGAATAACTTGTTGCCACCAGTATATGAGAATAAATCAAACAATCATTTCAAGCATTAACACATCTGAATCCACTAGAGTTTCAGGTTTGCAAAGGTATTTAGACTCCTAAAAGAGAAAAAAGCCTGCTGGGGTTAGCAAGAGTGCTTAGGTGTCTAACTTCAATTTTCATAAGATAAATGGTATAAATACATTTAAAAGGCTTTCCTTGGGTGTTACTTTTAAATGTTCAGTCAATAACCTAAAATCAATCTAAAGTCCCATTGGCTGCACCAGTGGAAAATCAAGCCCTTACTGTACCTGTGTCATGAAAGAGAGTGACTGGTATCTCAGATGAGTAGAGCAACAGCTTCCGTTTGAAGCAACAATGATCTACAAAGTATGCAACCTGCCTAGAAAGCACACCCAAAGTGCATTCTGTTTTTGAGAACCAAAGAAAAAAGTTGGGTGTGCTCAGTGAGACATTAAGCAGTCTGTAAATCAATTCTAAATGGACAATTCTAAATATCTCAGCATTGTTCAGCCTAAAAAAGAAGTTTCTAGTATAAAGTAGAAAAGGTTTTCTCTGTGGCTTCCCTGAGATAAGAACCCACTATTAAAATGTGGAAGGTTAGGTTCTGATTATTTTGTTGCTGTTTTTTAAAATATGGTAACATAGGAATATGCTACTTCACTTAAATTGTACTGTACTTTCATTTCTTTCTATCTGCTCTTCACAAAAGGAAAATTAAAACAGAGCTGAAATGTTGCCAATGCATATCAACTTTAAGATTGTTTTGAAAGCATTCTGAAAATATTTGTAAAACTGCACATAAAGGTCATTCTGAGCTTCTGCATGCCTCAATCTATTCAGTCATATTAGGGAAATGGTTGCTGGATCAGGGTTTGAACAAACAACTTTGAGGCTAGTTACAGCTTAGAAAGAAAGAAGAAAAGTAAAAATTGCTACTAAAAATGCTGATAAGTGCAGTCAGTACTTGAAATGTCTGTTATTATTAATCCCCCAAGTTTGAGCTATGACGTTGTTATCAAGATAAACAGACATTGTTAATAAAATTGAAACTTACAGTACTGTCATCTAGGGAACCATTCATATAATAGGAAGATTGACTTTAATCTAATCAATGAACACATGGGAAAAATACAGACTGTTCCATAACACTGAGATATTTGAATGATTTACTCCCAGATGGTATTCATATATTTAGGTTCTCCATTCCTTCCAAGGTGAAACACAACAGTAAACATAGAAAAAAATCAGTTGTTTGCTCTTATTGAGACCATGTTGAATACTTTAAATATAATCTCTTCAAATCATGAACATTTCTCTTACTAAAAGTAATTCTGTAATCATGAGAAACCTCTTCTTTTTTTCAGGAAAACTAGGATTTTTTCCCCAGTTTATTCAAGAGTGTAAATCAAGTCAGTGATGATGTAGTTTCAACACTAGTGAAAGTAAATAGGAAAATATTTCATAAGAAATATTCACTATCTTATACCTAAGGAAGCTTAGAACTGAATAGCTTTAGTGACTCAAAGGCATTTTACTACTAGTTCAGATGTTTGAAATGGTCCCAAAGAAATAATAGTTTTACTGCATTTGTGTGCTCAGTAATTAATGTAAAACCAAAGTCTGTGGTGAATCTAAATATATTTTCTGCTGAAGAAAAGTGCAAGGCAGGGCAGGAAGGAGAGGGAGAGGGAGAGGGAGAGGGAGAGGGAGGAGAGGAGATGGTGTTGGCAAGGGTGTTGGAACTAGATAATCTTTAAGGTCCCATCTAACCCAAACTATTCTATGATTCTGAGTTTCTTTTATGTGGTTTTCCTTATCTGTCTTCCCATCTTCAATATAGTCTAAATTCTTTGCACCTACATAAGAACAATGTGTATTTGTTTTTAGTAGTATGTCATCTGCAACACATGACTCAATTTAGCGGGAGAGGAAATACTAGAGGGAGAAAAGAGGGTTTATAGTGAATTTGGTTAGGCTCTGAAGCTGTCTCCATTTTGAGTTGGCTACATGGCTATGCTGTCAGCTTCAGCTGTTGACAGGAAGTCAGAGAAGGCACATGATCTAAAACCCATTTTAGGGACATTGATGCATCTGCAGGTGGCATGTATGAATCCAAAGAGTGAACTGATGGAATGTAATTCTTTATCTTCAAGTAGTCACAGACTGCATTTCTGTCCCTCTGATCAGAACTCTGATTCCTCTGATCTGATTTTCTCTTTGGAAGAAAAAGGCAACAAAACCATCATCTCTTATCCTTCTGCTGGAATCACACCTATCCAAAGACATTGGATAGACCATGGTCTTGGTAAGCTTTTAACTGAGAGATACATTATTGTATTTTCACTTCTTTGAACTTCTGGTTGGCCAAATGCTCTGTCAAATGCCTAGATGACTATATATCTTTTACCTTTCTTACTTTTTGGATTAAAAAATTATTAGTACTGCACAGATAATTAAGGCATTCAGCATAAACAAAGGAAAAGAAGAAAAATTTAGAAACAAAATGTAAGGTCTTTATGTTTCTCTTTAATGAGGAGTAGGGATAAGGAATTCTTTTGTCTATGACACAAATACCATTCTGCTTTTTGATTTTACAGAGAGAAAGGGAAATACTCTAGATCTGAGTGATAGCATTGTATTGAATCAGACTGTGTGGCCTATAGAGATATGGTGTTCTATAAAAGGGGAAATGACTGACATCATTAAAAAGGTTAAATAAAAGATAATTTTATAATTTATTTTCAGCAGAGTAAGATATGTATTTTTAGCAGACTTCGCAATAAATGCTAAAGACTTTTTCCTGTACAAAAATTCTACAATGTGTCATAATACTAATTGAGTCAAACCTAAGAATAGGTAATTTCTCACATTTTCCTTAAATATATGTTTTGTTCTTCTGGAGAGTTAGAATATTTCCTATAGTTACCTCAAAATATCTTAGGGATTAAAATAAAGGAATATTTTATCAGGTACCAAATTTAATTTGGACTTCCAAACAGAATATTCACTGAGCTACACAAAATAGTGTTTTTCTTCATAGTGTTTGGCACACAAAGTATTTTCAGAAAGCTTGTGAGGAGTAGAATGAAAGTTATTTATCTCTTGAAAACCCTGATTGCATTTCTTGTTTTCTAACAATATAAGATGAATAAAATATCTAGAATTTGCTTTCAGTCTTTACTAATACCTCCACTTGGAAAGACTTGCAAAGTAATCCAAAAGAGGTATGTGCTTGCATAATATTTGTATATTAAATTAAAAAACTATAAAAGTATAATACACTGGAGATTAATTTAAACCCTCAAAAAACCTCAAAAGATTAGGAGTTGGATTGATTATTTTCTTTTTGCATCAACTTCTTGAATAGATAAAAAATATTATAGGAGAGAAAAAAAAAAAGGATATAGATTGTGATACAGACTTTCTTCCACACAATTTCTAATTGCATCTTACACCTTAAATATGGCATATGTCTGCATTTTTGTTTGGCCTTCTGTGTTTGGAAAGCTTCAAGAGAACTATAAAACATACATAGAATCATAGAAAAGTACAATAGTTTGGGTTGGAAGAGACCTTTAAAGGACATCTAATCCTGCAATGAGCAGGGACATCTTCAATCAGATCAGGTTGCTCAGAGCCCCGTCCAACCTGAACTTCAATGTTGCCAGGGATGGGGTGTCCACCACCTCGCTGGGAAACCTGTTCCAGTGTTTCACCACCCTCTCTGTGAAACATTTCTTCCTTAGATCTAGTTTA
>NW_010530161.1:5893-11072 GCF_000687285.1 Phaethon lepturus | reverse complement strand
AATCTGACGTACTGAGCCATAGGGTGTTCAGCAGAAGGGGTGTAGCAGGCGGGCTTGGCTAACAGGAGTCCTGAGCGTAAACGCCAGCAGCCCGAGCAGACGTCACGCACAGCGTTCCGAGGAGGGCAGGCGGCTCTCAGGAATGTGCTCGGGCGCCCAGGGCTTCTCCAGGCGTCTGGTTACATCCGTGGCGTGGAGTATCGTAGGTACACGGATTGTGTTCTTTACGATCGAGTTGAAACGTCAGCGTACGCAAACCCCGCTTTTGCTACTGTCAGATTGTGCTGTGGCATCTTTGATTTAGACGCCCGTAATAAGAATTTCTCAAGAAAGTGAGGCGCTGGGTTCTGCCATCTGCACCTGGATAGCATGAAACTGAGGGCGCTTAAAATGTTCATGAAGTAGCTGGCTTAAGAGCAGCTACTAGCGATAAACATACGAGAGCTTTTCGTCACACTAAGCACACTTCCGTAGTGTCAGAAGCATGTGCAGCGCACTTCCCAGGCAACGGTAAACTGCCGAGCCCACTTCCTCTCGGAAACGCTGAAACTTAAAAGCAAACCAAAACCACACAGAATAAGCAAATTAGGAGCATGAAATGAGGTGAATACGAGGGGTATTGTCTTTCAGAAGCCAAATTAATTTCTTTAACGTGGTGTTTTCTTCTGTATGATTAATAAGAACATTTCTTACCTGCCGCGTTACTCCGAGGTACCAGCTGAAATGGTATAAGCAGAAATACTGTGGTAACAGTATGTATGGAGAGTCGACACACTCAAGACAGATAAAAGAACTTGAACTACATCATAACCTTAACGGTGGTCTCCCTGGAGCACACCGGTGAAACAGCAGCAGGAAGTTTGCTTTAATGACCGTTCCTGCACCGCTTGTTTTTCTGGATACATAAGGGCTTCAGTACACTAGGCTAGCAACCCAGAACCTTTCTTGAGCTCTACATTAACGCATAACCAAAAACAGCATTTAATTAAGAAAAAGTTGCAGTATGTTTTTGCAGTCAAAGGGAAGTATGTACGGTGGAGTTAACCTATTGGATTAATAGCACCGTAACTTTTTGCTTGGCACATACACAGTTCTAAGAACTTATTCTTTAAATTTCTGCAGATGAAAACATATTCCAAAGGGCAGTAATTAGCTATTATTCTACAGCTACCTAAACGTGTAGTTGTATTCCTATAGCCAGATTATTATGGCTCAGTAACTTCCCTGAAATTACATGTGAAATTTTCTATTTCAGGCATTTTGGCATCAGTATATAGCATTTTGAATGAAATTTTTGGGAACTGGACAAATTATATCTATATACATGTGAAGAACACTAGTCATAAGGAAGTCTCGTACAGACATATCCGAACTGCTTTTAGAAGAGGGCAAAGCTGGTAGAGCCTAGGTAAGAAAAACCTTCATTTAAATATACACATTTGTTTTTATTGTTGAGAAGGAAGGTTATTAAAGGAGTGAGAAGGAGAAAAAAGGTCTAGGTTAACTGCTAAGGATAATCAGTTTGGTAGATCTTGAATGTTCAACACTTACATAGTTTTGTGCTAACTTCATAACACTATGAAGGTCATCAGAATGCTTTGTAACACAGTGTTCATCATAATGAAACAAATCCTCACAGGCTATAAAATACATATGTGACACTTCTTCTCCAATGGGCTGGATTATTTTTTTGAGTTAATCATCAAAAATATAGGAATACTAACCATTTTTCTCACTTTTCAAGTTCTAGCTGGTATTAATGAGAAGATTTAGAAAATAGGGGATCATAAGGATATCATGACTAACTGTAAAATAAACCTGATGCTTCCTGGTTTTTGAAAAAAAAACAAAACACCCCAAACTTCTATTAGTACTTGTTTAGATGACCAATTTTTCATGAAACTGTATTCTTAAGAAAAACTGAGATGAGAGTAACGCCAAAATATGTATACCTTGTACATCTGTGCTTAATATGGCCCTAGGCTGGATAGTCAACTTCAGTTCTTCTGAAGATTATGAGGCAACATCCAAGTTTTCATAGTATATGAAATATGCTAAATTATTCACAGACAATCATAAACACAGCACAACATTTACAATTTAAATAAGAAATTAAACATTTGCACTCTGAAGTCTAAGTCAAGTTACTGAAACTAGGTGTGAAAAAACTGAAAATAGATCATATTTTCAAGTCTGCACAATATAACAGTTTTTGTGAAACAGTATTTTCATGTAAGTACTATTTATGCTATACTATATACACAAATTTTATAGCATGGGTCTTGAAATTATGTTTTTTACCAACAGATTATCCCTTATTTAACTGACTTTTTTTACCAAAACATCATTCAAACACAAATACCTTTTCTGTAGTATTAATATGGCATACCCACCAAAGCAAGTTTTACATTCACCGTCTACTCAAAGGCATAGTACATTCTTGTTTTGCCTCTATGAGCATTTGACTAGTCTGTAAACAGAATTACCAGAAAGAATGAACCCAGTAAGATCATTGCTTATAGAGAGATTGTCTTTTAACCCAATGGATTCTTTAAGAGAAATAGGTAGATTCATATTTTGGATTATTTTTGCCAATGAAGAATAGTCAAAATAGGAAAAGAAGGAAAATAAGGGCTTTTATATGATGCCTCTATTTTTGGGAGCAAGTTAAGATGGAAAAAAACAAAATATAGGGAAAACACAGTGTAATGGCAGAGAAAAGATAAACATTGTCCAAGAAAATGCAGGAGAAGCAAGCACTTTGACCAGAAGAGAGTGATCACTAGTGTAGCCTGGAGTAAGCACAAGACTGACCTAAGTCTGAAAATTAAAGGAAACAGCAGTGGAACCATGGAAGGTATGAAAGTAGTGAGGAAGTTCAGGAAAAAAACTAATTAATGGAAGTATAAAAAAATATTTTATGATGTGTATATATATTTTCCTGTTAGGAAAACTTGTATTTTGAATGCTGCCAGGTTATTGTAATTTATGGATCTATTTAGAAGGTAACTGTCTTTAAAATTGGAAATGCATCCTTATCTGCTTTGTCTTGAATGGCTAGTGCATTGTCTCTGTCAGAAAAAATATCTGATGGCATCAGATGTTTTGATGCACTCTTGTTTATAAAGATTGTGCATACACACTTTTCCTCTGAAACCATGGGAAAATTTCACTCAAAATCTCAAGTCCTTTTTTGTTGATAATCATCTTGAATCTGTCTTGCTGCATTTTTCTTGCAGCTACATTCCCAGTGATTGCTCAGGCCTGTGTATGGGTTTCTGTGTCTTCTCTGCATCTGTTTCTGTGGCACCTTACATCTTTTTCTCACACATGCCTATCCTCAAATACCCCACAAAACATGTGCCACCAACATGTGTATTTGTTTTGTGTGGTGACACATGCCCATGTTCTCATGGAGGCTGTTCTTTTTCCAGAAAGTTTTAACTGCTGCTTAGTGTGATTTTAAAGAGCACTGTCTGTGACAACTAGCTGTAATATGTTTTATCTAACAGCAATATTATGGATAACAGGCCACATTAATGAATTGAACCTTGCATGGAAAACATACAAGCAAAAGCACAGGTATATCTATTGCAGCCTCATCAGGAGAGTTACTATAACATCTTTCATCTGAGTACTTGCACGGGTTTGCAGTCTGTACTGGGACTAACAGTAGAGGAAGTTGGCAAGTCTACAACATGTTCAGTAGTAACTCAAAACTATAAATTGTCATAGATTAACAGTTACTGTGCACACTAGTGTTTTTTCATTATGGTCAAGATCTGTAAATAATTTCCACTTTTCTATAAACTTTATGAAAACTGCTCATTCTTATCCTGTTACTTATTCAAATATAAACCTTATATATATTTCTTAGGCCAAGATTTTCTATGCTGTTCTTCTCTTCAAATATGAGTTATGGTTAGGGAACCTGAGAGAAGTCGTGTACCTATTTTAAAACAGTGGGACGACAAATACAGATACTTAAATGTCAAAAACTAGAATTTAAATACATTGTGATACAGAAAAGGACATTTTTCATAAATAGATTATTTTGACTTGATTTTTAAGTTACGGCTATTTGAGAATTCCATGCTAACCCTTCCTAGAAGGTATATATTTCTCACGGTCTTTTTTTTTTCTATTGCAACCAAGTTGTACCACATAGGCAATACATTTATTTGTATTTAATTGCATTGTAAAAGCCTAGGTGGCTTCTCCAGGTCAACAATTCAATTTTCTGGTCCACTTACTGTCCCTGTGAAAAGTTTAAGAAAAATTTTAAAAAGACTTTTTGCTTCAGAATGCGTGGCATTGCAAGTCTGTGAGAAATTAAATCTGTGACAAGTTAATACTGTTTTCTGGCTCACTAACGGAGCACCCAGACATCTTCTGAAGTGCTGGCAATGTAGACAGACTGATGTTTGTCCCTATGGCCACACTGAGAAGCAAATTGCCGACACGTGTTCAGTTACAAAATGGAATAATCTTTTTTTCTTTTTTAAAAAAAGTTGTAAGAGGAGTACTCCCCATTCAGAAAATATCCAATGGTATTTTATGTATCCTTACTTCTTTTCCATTCCTACCTTAAAATCAATAAATTACACATTAGAAGTTATTTTCATTACAAATTAATGTTAACAGTCATAATTTAAAGGAGTGAAAAGTTCATAAAAGCATAGAATTTTTGGGTTGGAAGGGACCTTTAAAAGTCATCTAGGCCAACCCCCCTGCAATGAGCAGGGACAACTTCAACTGGATCAGGCTGCTCACAGCCCCACCAGCCTGACCTGGAATGTTCCCAGGGATGGGGCATCTACCACCTCTCTGGGAAGCCTGTGCCAGTGTTTCACCACCTTCATTGTCGAAAACTTCTTCCTTATATGCAGTCAAAATCTGCCCTCTTTTAGTTTAAAACCTCTGCCTCTTGTCCTACTACTACAGACTTTGCTAAAAAGTTTGTCCTCATTCTTATTCTAAGCGCCCTTTAAGTACTGGCAGGCTACAGTAAGGTCTCTCCAGAACCTTCTCTTATCCAGGCTGAACAACCCCAACTCTCTCAGACTGTCCTCACAGCAGAGCTGTTCCATCCCTCTGACCATTGTTGTGGCCTCCTCTGGACCCGCTCCAACAGGTCCATGTCTTTCCTGTGCTGAGGGCTCCAGAGCTGGACACAGGA
>NW_010530161.1:0-5715 GCF_000687285.1 Phaethon lepturus | reverse complement strand
AATCCCTTCATCCCCCAGCCTGTACTGATACCGGGGGTTGCCTCGACTCAGGTGCAGGACCCTGCACTTGGCCTTGTGGAACATCATGAGGTTCATACAGGCCCATTCCTTGAGCTTGTCCAGGTCCCTCTGGATGGCATCCTGTCTCTCAGGCACGTCAACCGCACCACTCAGCTTGGTGTTGTCTGCAAACTTGCTGAGGGTGCACTCGATCCCACAGTCTATGTCACTGATGAACGTATTAAAGAATACTGGTCCCAGTATGGACCCCTGTGCTTGTCACTGATCTGCATCTGGACATTTAGCTGTTGATGACTACCTTCTGGATATGACCATCCAATCAGTTTGTCATCCACCCATCAAATCTGTATCTCTCCAATTTAGAGAGAAAGATGTTGTGAGGGACTGTGTCAAAGGCGTTAGAGAAGTCCAGATAGATGACATCTGTAGCTCTTCCCTTGTCTGCTGTGTTGACCACGTTGGTCAGGCAGGACTTCCCCTCGCTGAAGTCATGCTGACTGTCTCTAATCACCTCCCTGTCCTCCACGAGCCTTAGCATAGCTTCCAGGAGGATCTATTCCGTGATCTTCCCAGGCATGGAGGGGAGGCTGACAGGTTGGTAGGAAAAAAAAAAGTTACTTATGTTTGTTTCATTTTATTGCACAATGTGTGTTTTGTGTTCCTGTTCTTACTGTAACATGCTTTCATAGGGGCCACAGGATGCCCAAAAGAGAAAGGGACATCTGCCACAGGTTAGAAGCTGTTTTAGCCACTGTACTGTAGGGCTTTCTAAAATGTCTTCTAATGAACAGATAGCTAACAACAGCCAAATTTCAATCAGATTTCTTTTGTCAGGTTTTTGGATAAAAAATCAGGTGGTAAGTTGCATCGATAAAGAATTAATTGGAAATGTGAAAGTGATTTTTCTCTAGGTGGGGGACCACCATTCCCTCTTACCTTCCTTTTGGCTAGTCACTCCAAAGAGGCTGCTTTAAGTGTGTCCATAATATACAACATAAATGAAACCACCAAAAAACATTCGTGGACAGTGGAAATCAGTTGTCTAAAAGTTGGGTATTACCGTGTTCGAACAGACCTTGGCACAAGCGAAAGGCATGCCAGCTAGCACTTTCCCAAACAATTTCTGGGCACAGTTCAGGAGTTAGTGTGAGTCAGGAACCATTCCCAATGGGGTAGTAGATGCATGTGACTATCCCGTTTTGAAGAACAAAAGGTTTTAATACAGCCATGAAACATTATGTGGCTGCTAGCCTCAATGCCAGAGAACAGTCCCAGGCATGTTTAACCTGTTAGTTTTTATGTAGCCAGTGAATCTTTTGACTGAGAGGGTTAACACTTAAGGTATCTGAAGAATTGAAAAGTTCTGCTTTCTTTCAAAGTAGCAGTTTTTAAAAGCCAAAGCCCAAGAAGGTTTTCTAACATACGTAATTTAGGTAATCACAACTCTGTCCTAAATATTTTTAATTGGAAGTTAATTAAAAATGGAGTGACAAGGCATTTAATGCATGGTATGATGTGCTCAAATTTCTTTAATCCATAAAAGTATGGCTTTCAGCTTGCACTGAATACAACAGTCCTTAAGGCCGATTTTTAAGTTCTGTCCTTTGCCAGAAGGTGAACGGCCATGGTGACTTGCTGGCCCATGAAGCTGTACTGATTTACCTTTACACCTTAAAAAGTGAAAAACAACCCCAAACTGTTGCCCAAACGTTTTTATCTTTATCTCTTAAAATAATCCATGGTGGCCCTCACAGCTCTTGTATGAAATTGCACAGGATTTCTTATGTAACTGACATGCAATTCTATATCTCTGTTATAAAACATGGCAGTAAGTTGTTTTCCCAGTGTCTACCCTAAATAAGACATTGGAGAGGACAGAGTTATGTAAGGCTCAAATTAAAAACCGAGGAAGAAAAATGAAGGAAAAGGTATGTGCTTCCTTTCTGAAGCTCACCAATGGTGAATCCACAGAAAAGAACCTAAAGAGCATCTTTAGCCAGATTTCAGATTTCTTTCAATGACATGTAACTGATCATTTATCTTCCCTACAGAAACAACTGTTACTAGATCTGTTCTTGTGGCCCTGATGTAATACTGGGACACTCTTCTTGTCCAGCAGAGTAATCTATTGCTGACCTCTTTTTCTGTTATATAATGTATTTTATTATTATATATGTTTTATAGTCTAAATTACATGTTTTTCATTATCTTTTAACTTTATTCAGAATCTGTAGTGCCTTGAATAATAAGAACTGGCTGTAACATTCAAATGAAAGTACTAGAGCTTTGTCTTCCATCATTTTTCCTCCACAGCGAGCTGTTCTTTACAAGTATACATTTTAAAAGCTACGTCTGCCATAGAATTCATATAATGTCTTCATACAAACAGACGTGCATTCTTAACATGGTAGAGATAGTGCAAGTTTGTTACTTAGAAAAAATGAAAAAGTATGATTTCTGGTAAATTAAGCTAAATAATTACAAGTAGGAAAAAATATTACCTCTGTCTGGCTTACCAGAAAAAAAAAAATGCAATAGTCACCATTAAGTTGTAAGTTTAGAGCAAATAACTGTACAAATGTTTTACTCCTCAATCTATAGGCTTTCTTGGCTTTTTCTTTTACCTGCACCACTGAAGGCCTCATCTGATATTTAGGTTGCTTACTTCCAACAATGAATATTCCCCAATGAATTAATTACGTGGTGCTTATATTTGGTCCTGTGAACTAAAGTCAACGCAAAGAACATAACTTTATATTAACTGTCATACAGCGTTCATTATTACATTCTTCCTACTCGCTGTTGTAGTCTAGCCTTAACACCAGATTCTAAATAATAAGAATACAGAAATTTAGGATGATAGCTAATGATTGCATTACTATATTACATTGAGATAACGAGCTCCCAAAATTTTACAGGGAAGTTCTTTTCAATTGTTGAAAAAATATACAATCATAATGGTGTTTCTTTTTTTAATTTTACTCACACATCACATTTGTTTAACACATCTGCCCAGAAATACATACTACCTATAAATTACTAAAAGGTAAACATAACAATGTTTGTGCATCCCATTAACAACTTAAAATGACAGGTACCTGTATGTTATACCAGCCCTTAAAGAGACAAAAATGGAGAAGAACAGTATCTTTTTTGTTCATTCTATAGAAAAAAAATAAAAGAACAACAAGCAACCTCTAAGGAAACATTGGTGCCCAAGTGTATTTTTACTGTAGTATTACATGCTGTCCATAATTTATGAAGCTGAGTAACAACAGGTAGCTGTCAGGGAAGTTAACATCAGAATGAAGAGGGCAAAGAGGTCTCCACTATTTTCAACAGTGTACACACACACACTGTCTTTGCATTTAGAAAGCTTATCTCAGTATGCAGTTGTAAACAGCAGCAAGAGAGGTACCTACAATTTACCATATATTTTGTGAAAATTGCTTGAGAAAGAAATTTTAAAACCAGTACTGTCTGCATGAAGATCTTTAATTCCTGCCTTTTAAAGCTGCATTAAAATACTCTTTGAAGAACAAGAAACGAGTCTCAGAATAACCGACAGTGTAAATAGCTTTGATTTATGGGAGTCCAGTCATTTGTTTAGGGCAAAAGACACATTCTCCCTTGACATCAAAGGGGGTAGGATTAGGTTCTGAAGCTTTAACCAGAAACTTCCTGTGCATTTTCAGGACTGTATAGGTGTGGATTTATTAGGGGAATTCAAGAGAGCTTTGCCCTCCTCCGCACTGCCACCAGCTTTGTTTAGTGCAGCGTACGCTCTTTGGTGTGCCACGGTCAAGCTGGATGACTGCATCGCTCCTCCCACACAGATTAGGACGACCTCCACCCCATGACTAAGGCCTGGAAGAGATACAAGGTGTAAAGTATCTTGGTATGTTTTCAGGTAATATTCTGAAGAATTTAAATCATCCCTTATTCTGGCCATTTCAGGCATAATGAGATGAACGCCATGCATACTAAAGTATTTTTTAGGAATATTTAGTGAGCCTCTGTTCTGCAATAAATTGCTGTTAATGGCCCTTTGAAGACGACAGAAAAACAAGGAACCACTTGTCTGAAGGCAAGTGAAGCATTTGATCTTTCCTTTTAAAAAAAGTGGATTGCAGTAAAATGTAATGGAATAAAAAATACTTTAATATCCCCTAGGGAAAAAAAAAAATCCTGATTTGCTCATGTGTGCTACACCACCACCTTCTAAAGCAACTAGTGACTTAAATTAGCTGTTTTCTTGTGCAGGTATTAACCTCATAGTACTCAGGCAAAACTGCCATTTCTACGAATTCTTTTAGTTAAACAGGATTTTGAAAGCATAACATGAAAAATTCTGACTGAAACAGAAGTCAAAGTGTTGTGTCTTACCATGGTGTTTGTACTGGCTAAACTATCGTTGGTATCTGAAAAGGAAAATTTCCATATCTACATTTTATTCAGACACTAAGTCACCAATGAAGAAAAATAAATTCGTTATAGAAATAAATTACTAAAATCACAGAAAGAGTCCCATCAACATGAATTGGTAACAATCAGTTAGAAGTAGATTGAAGTAGTATTCCTGGACCAACTTTGTCATTTTAGAATCACGTTTTCCTGTGAATTCATAGGTGTGTATGTCCACATACATATGGGTATGTGAACTCCAAATAGGCAGTCCATGAAACTTAAGTTTATTACCAAGAGAAGATAAGTATTTTCCCTCTTGAGTTACACAGTTGTGCTGTATTAAGTGCAAGTACTTATGAACACACTTAACTTACTACACCAATTATTTCCCTTTATTTCAAATGGGTAAATTGAAGTTGTAAATGAATAAACAATTATAGGACTGGGACTTTTTATATTAACTCGGAACAAAGGTATGCAATACAGTTTTTTCACAGCCCGGTTTACTCTGTCTCCATTAAACTTACATGAGCATGTACCCATTAGATGTTAGTATTTCCAGTACTGAATTACCGTATTCGCCAGTGCCATCTTAATTTCTGTACTTTCAAACACGTCTAGTTGTGAAACGAACTTTGATTCATCCAACATTACGAATTTAATAGTTGTTTAAGCTTGAGAGAGGCATTTTAAATCTGCATTACAGACAGCAGTATTCCGGAATCCTAGGACTTGGAAAGATTCAAGCGCATTGGTGCAAGATTGGTCCCTTTGTGCAAGTAACATCCATCCATTGTTCATATGCCACAGGGTGATTACAGCTGTGTCCAGCTGTGTGGCTGAACCCCGAAGTCGAGAGACAAAGGAGGCTTCCTCTAGAAGTCAAGGATTTTTGTCCAAGTACGGAGGAGCAAAACGACGTGGCTACGAAAAGACGTAGTTAATTCATCGGCTATAAATGCTTCTTCACTATTATCCTGTGCGATGCTTTATTCATAGTTTTACCTGTACAGAGGAACACCAGAAAATCTTTCAGGGTAGGACATTCTCCAAACACTCCTTCACAACCCACCGCTCAAATATTTCCAGAAAACCTGGTGGCGGTGGGGAGCACGGGCCTCCTTTACCTGAACATCAGCATTTTTCCCCGTGCTTGTCCAAAAAAGGTTGTTTTTAAAAGCCACTCCAGTTCGGCGCGTCCGCCTGGAAATCCCTCGCCCCGGCAGCGCTTTCCGCACCGGGCGGTTCGGTTCCTGCGAGGCGGCCGCCGGCGCCCCGCGCGGTAAC
>NW_010530160.1:1581-3365 GCF_000687285.1 Phaethon lepturus | reverse complement strand
TCCTCCCGGTGCTCGTGCGCCTGTCCCTCCTGGTTCTCATTTCCTCCGTCTTTTTGCAGTTGTAAAATCCAACCCGTGCTGTTTTGTTTTGTTGGGTTTTTTTTCACCTCCTGCCTGTGACCTGCACGGCTGGCTTGGGGGGACACCCCCTAACCTCCCCCGAGCTCCAGGGTTTTTCCGGCCGTGCCCTCAGTGGCACCAGTCACCGCTGCCCAGGCAGCCCGGCCAGAGCATCCCGAGCCCAAGCAGCACCTCGGAGACGGAGCTCAGCACGCGGCTTGGGGAGCTTGGATCAAGAACTTGACCTCGTGGGATAAGATGTGGTTCTGGATGCTTTGGGGAGGCAGCGGGGGCGATTTCTGCCCAGATTTCGGATAGCCCAAGCACTGGGCTGGGTGGGAGGGCATCAGGGCAGCCGTGGATGTAGCAGGGTGAGCAGGGTGGCGATTGCAGCCGGCCAGTTCACGCCATCCATCAGCCATGTGTTGACAGAGCCTCGTTGCGTTGGCAAAACGGGTAGCCTGAACAAGAGTCGTGGCTCTCGCGCTCCTGCCGGCGCTGGTAGCCAAGCCCCCAGCGTCTTTGCTGGTTTTAGCCAAACACACTGAGGCTTGGGAACCTCTGTGGTTATTTCCCCAGCTGTGAGAGCTTGAGACCCAAATTGGTGCCTTCCCCGGCCCAAAGGCTGCGAGTTCAGCTGAGCCGTGTGATTAGCCACCAGAGAATCTACATAGGAGGCTTCAGGAGCTTTGTCTGAGGCACTGCCGCTTGAAAGCCGGGCAGAGAGGGAGGACCAAGGCCCTTCCTCTGCCAGGGAATGCAGAGCTGGGAGAGGCTGAAGGCCGGCGCTGGCCGTGACGTCCCGCACCGGCAGTGATGGTCCCATCCTTGGCAGCGCCGCGGAGGTGCTGTATTCTTCGGGGACAGCAGTACAAGTTGTTTCTTGTCTTTTTTTTTTTTTCTTTTTTTTTTTCCCTTCCCTGGGGAAGCACGCGGAGGGGCTGTATTCTTCGGGGACAGCAGTACAAGTTGTTTCTTGTCTTTTTTTTTTTTCTTTTTTTTTTTCCCCTCCCCTGGGAAGCCACAGGCTGGGACTTACTCGTGTTTATAGGCAAGGGGTGCCGGAGCCTCGTGGTGCCCGCGGCAGGCTGCTTCCCCATGGCTGCTTCGAAGCCTGGACCCCTCGCTGCCTGCTCAAAGGCTGCTGGGGGCTTGAAAATCCGCCCTAATTACAAAAAACTCCACCCTTTCTGAAGATATCTGTGCAACAGAAAAACCCAGGAGCTTCCCTGTCTGATTTTCAGAGGTCGTGTTTTCAAGTTCTGCATGATCAAAAAAAGATGTAATTGGCTTTTTTTTTTTTTAGGGGCAAGGGGTTTTTTTGGTAGCTCAGAAGCTGAAACTCCCATATAACTGCAGCTCCTCAGAAAGATGCCTTGTGAGAACCCCTGGAAAGCCTGGGAGGCTGTGCTGGTGGGCGAGGGGTGGTGGGGGGTGCGCTATGCTGGATGCTGATGGGTTAGACGTGCCGGTCGGCGCCTTTTGGCAGCCTTTCTGCTCCGCTCAGTGTGTCGGGGCGGCTGCTGAAACATCCAGACCCAAGGACATTTGAATGAAGGGGGACCCAAAATAGCCTGAGACATGAGAAGGGTTGAGGACAAAAAAAAAAAACCACCCACCCTGTAATAACTGCTCCAGAAACGCTATATATAGAATAATTTGGCAACTTCTGGAAGGGAAGAGCGATGAGATCCGAATGGCAGCTCTGCCTCGCTGTCCTGAGC
>NW_010530160.1:964-1296 GCF_000687285.1 Phaethon lepturus | reverse complement strand
GGGGGACAGGCTGATGTTCGCCCTCGAGAGCATCCCCACGCTCTTGCTGGGGTCGTCCCAAATCTGTGGTTTTGAAGCGGAGCGGGGAAGCAAAGCCCAGACCTCCCCGCTCCTGCTGGCCTACAGTGCGTTTAATTTCGCGTGCTCCCTCGGGACTCACACGGCAGAAACTTCTTCCCCCCCCACACCTTCCCTCTTTCCTGCCCCGTCCCCTCTGCCATCATTTGGAATTTCCACTTTGAACTTCCTAGGTAGCCCTTTTTTTCCCCCCCACTACGCCTTTCTTGACGGGCTGGGATTTGGTGTTCGCGTCCCATCCGCCGCACCCCTTC
>NW_010530160.1:444-758 GCF_000687285.1 Phaethon lepturus | reverse complement strand
TGAGTGCCGCAGCTCCGCGCCTGCCTGGACTCGCTCGACGCTCAGTGGCATCGGGCGGGTTTGCTCGGGCAGGAGGAGAAGCCTCTCTCGCGGTAATAAATCAATATATCCCTCCCCACTCGGCATCTCTTGGGGATGGAGTCCGCCGTGGCGCAGACCAGGGGACTGCCTGTATTTTCATTACTTTCCTCTGGCTTGTGTCTTGGGGATTTAGGATGTCGTTACGTCCTAATTTTTCACAGGACCTTGGGTGCTAGCCTCTTTGCTCCTTGTAAAAGCCCTCGGAGCCCTAAAACAGGCTGCGGGGGGGATGC
>NW_010530160.1:0-267 GCF_000687285.1 Phaethon lepturus | reverse complement strand
ATGAAGAGGGCCAATCCTATTGTCTGGGGATTTGAGGGATTAAAAAAAAAGCCTTCCATTAATCAACCCGGTACATCAGGAAGGTTTTTTTTTTTCCACCTTCCCTTGTCTGTGGCTCATCCTTCGCAGTTATTTGGCTGCCCCTTCTCCTCCTCCGCTGCTGCTATTTAAGGGCCTCCCTGTTGTACTCCCCAGGCCCGGTCGTCCTGGCCAAAAGCGCATTTCATGGCCCCTCTGGATCGCAACGCGAGCGCGGGGCCAAGGCCG
>NW_010530159.1:11092-11395 GCF_000687285.1 Phaethon lepturus | reverse complement strand
GAAGCGGGTATTGAATCTGGCGGCAGAGACGGGAGCTCTTTCAGGCCTGTTCTGGGAGAAAGGCATCTGGGAGGGGGTGACCTGCACCACTCTGCTCTAGCGGGGGTTAATCCCACCCCCAACAAGCCAGGTCGATACCGCGAGGGGACGACGGCAACAACTGCCCCCGGCCGTGTCCCCTTTGGGTTGCGACGGGAGGTGAGCAGGGCACGTCCTCACGCCCCGGTGCACTCATGAGCTGTCCCTGCTCGAGGCTGGTTGATGTCCGTTTGCTACCTTCGCTTTGTGTGGTTGGGTCCGGGT
>NW_010530159.1:3975-11034 GCF_000687285.1 Phaethon lepturus | reverse complement strand
TGTCAGGTCAAGGGAAGATGAAGCCTTCAGTGGGTGTTCGGTATGTCAATAACTATAATTAAGCTTTTGTGGTTCTCTTACGAACTCTGGAATCTATAATTTTCAGCATAGTCCCCTCCTAGTATTGCTGGGGGGAGAGGGTGGTCTTTGCTGGGCTGAAAAAAAAAATAATTTAAAACTCAGAGCTGTAAAATAAAATGCTGATCAGTGCCATTTACAAATATTTTAATTCAGTGTTATTCCTCTTTAAAGGAGGGGAAAAATAGAAAGCTTGGCATTTCTTGCTATCTTCCAACTACTCTGGGGAATGTTTCACCCAGAAACTAGTTTGTTCCTGTTGTTTAATAATGGCATGTCAGAGAAAAAAAAAAAAAAGACAAACCACACACAACCCAAAAAAACCCCCAAAACAGCTCAGGACCAAGGGGTGAAGAGTACAGAGCAACTTCATTTTCTCCACAAGGTCCCTTTGACCACATACGTGGGAGAGGCGTGTTTTGCAATACTTACCAAGTGCAATGGTGTTGAGGGGAGGCTCTGTGGACTCGTAGCATGGTGGGGACAGATTCCTGGGTTCCCCTTGCTTTGCTGCTCACGGTGATTGGGACCAGACAAGCTACTAATGGTCTGATTTTATTTTCTGAACCTGGGGTGGTAAGTACAGCTCCCAGCGACCGCTGGGATTGCGTGAGTGCTCAGGCACCTCTTTCAGAATTGTACCTTTATGTATCTGGGACTTTCTGTATATCCAGCTGGTGAATTAGGGAAAACTGCATGGGTGGGTGATGAATTAAGGATCACGTTAATAATTGTGAAATGCTTTTAGGATGCTATGGTGCCCACATTAGGGGCATCAAAGTGCTTTTTGTACTAATGACTTGTTCATCACGTGTTTGATGGGGATGGCTGGTTTGGGTGTTTTGTATGTGTTATTTTGAGGAAGGCAAAGGCGAGAGCCACATCACCCACATCAGTTAACAACTGAGGCTGCCTTAGCCATCCGGCGGTGAGGCTGTCAGGCGCACTACATCAGTGTTACAGAGAAAATACTGGACCTCCTCCCTGCCTGGGGCGTAGCCGTTGACATGAATATTAACAAAGTGTTGTTGCTTATTGAAGACTTTGAAGATGTAAAATATTAAATAGTCTCATTTATTCCATTCTGCTGATGAATGTGAGTCTCATGGTGAGTTTTGGTCTGGCTTGTGTGCTAAATGTGGGATTTGATGGGAAAACACCCACAGTCAAAGCTGTTCGGAGAAGAGTATCTCAAGATATGCTGAGTAACAGAATGAGAGTAAAAGTTGCCCTTTTTAATCTAAACAAGAAATAGTTTAATGTTAGCTCATAATAAAGAAAAGCCAGCGAAAAACAATATAACGGAAGAAAGGCAGGTGTTCGTTCTGGCTGGCAAGTGAGATGACACTGATAAAGCATGAATTTCATTTACGTATGAAGCAAATGTTGGAGCATGGCGAGTTTGCCAGTGGAAAAGTTTGCTGATGACACACAAATGAGATGTTCCACATGAAGAAGGATTTTACTGTCTTCTGAGAAACTGGAGAGTAAACAGTGTTTCTTCTTTGGTTTTTGGAGTGTAGAACTTGACCCTGAACTAACCCTCGTCAGCGACAAGGCTGCTCTTCAATCCCACAGACCTTGGCGGAATGGGAAATGGGAAGCAGGCTTAAAAATGTCTTGATTTGGTTTGTACAATGGCCCCTCTATAGAGATGCCACTGGATACTGCAAATGAGGACTTACCCCCTTGGCTACATTTCTGATATATATATAAGGGCCAAATTCTCTGTACTATTCCACAAATATAAATTTCAGCTGAACACACAGAAATTCATTGCAGTTCTATTGCTGTAACTGTGAGCACTGGAAATGAAGGATTTTTACTAACTTTACTAACATTCACTCTTTTTTCTTTTTTTTTTTTCCTGAAAGCATAGAGAGGGTGCTATTGAGTGTTGGCAGTATTTATGTATTTATTTCTGTTTGCAAGTATATACAAACCTGCTCCCAGGTCTCTACATCGTGAATGGGGGATGCCCAGCTGCAGCCAGTGGCACTCTGGCAGTCTATATCAAGAACAAATTTGGCAGTTTAAATCCTTCTAAACCATGTTAGGAAGGCTGATAGGCTGCCTGCATAGTAGTAATCCAGGAAAGTCCTGGAGTAGCTAGTCCAGGAAAGAGTTTTCTGGCGGCTTAGTGAAATGCATCCCAGTAAAAAAAAAACTCAGGTATCTTTTGCAAAAGGACTCAGAATCACTCTTAAAAAAAAAAAAAAAAAAAAAGGAATAGTGACTCGATTATATAGGCTTGAACAATAGATACTTTTGATAGGAAAATCCTAACTCAAATGAAGGCTCCTCGTTCCATCCTGATTAACGGTGCAGAGGTGCCGGTCACACGGCGCGCCCGGTGCTGCGGCTGGCTGCCAAGCCGTGGCGCACGCCGGTGATTCCTGCAGTGCAGAGCTGTGTGGGATGTGGCCCAGGTGTGTAGTTCAGGGGGATTTGTCTTCGACGGAGAGAAGCTACATGGAACAGGCACGTTGATGGATCCCAGCCCCTGACGCTCTGACCGTTGCTTTAGTGAAGGAGTTTGTGAACCGCAGGCAAGAGGCAAGCCCAAGAGCATTGCTGGGAGCGGAGGGAGGAGACCAGCAAAGCAGTTTGTCATGGAGGCAAAAAGCAAATCTGTCATGGGTAGAGCTTCCCTTTTCAAGGGAACTGCGGCCCGGGAAGGCTGGAGTTAGCCGCGGGTCTACAGAAGCAAGAAGTCCTGGTGAAACCAGAGCATGTTCTGGAGGCCTGAGAAGTCAATGTAAGTCTTTCCGTTGGCCCTGACAGGCTTTGGACAGGATCTGTGTGCTGGGAGAGCTAAAACAATGCTGATTACATTGTTTACACTGCATCTAACTCTCTGGAACGTTAACCGCTTCTCCCTCGGTGGGTTCGGCTCCACCAGGGCTGAGCCGAGTGCGTCCCGGGAGGGTGCTCGGCGGGAACGGAGGTGATCCAGCCCCCAAGATGCCCGAGCCATGTGTCCGCCAGATCCGGCGGTGAGGCTAGCAGCGTGCGAGGGCTGCCGAGCTCTTGGTCCTTAATGAAAGGTCCCACTGTGCAGCTGCTTTGATGTGCTCTGGACAGTACAATTGCATTTAAATTACAATAAAATTTTAAAAAAACAAACACCTCCCAAGCTCTGAAAACAAATAAGCAAACAAAGTCCCCTTCCATGAAATCCCATTTCAATCACTTTATTTCCCTCTTCTTTGGAGAGGAGGGGATTTATTTCACCAGTGGGTGTATAAATATTGACTTGATTTTTTTTTTTTTTTTTTTAATTTGAGGAGCAGAGACACAACCAGGTCTCTTATTAGTTCTTACCCAAACATTGGTAAATACAGTCTTTCTGCAGTGGCTCCAGTTTGGAGAGCTTTACCAAATACTATTGCTATTGAAGTGGAGAGAGAGCAAGAGTGTGCAGATGTGAAGAAGTGTGTTTGCTGGAAGAAAAAAAACCTATTAGCTTTGAAACAGATTTGTATACTCTTGGTTAACATACTGAGTATGTCAGCAGAGAACTTCTCTGTGAAAACGGGCTGTGTTTCTGCTTTCTGTGTTAACAGTTCGAGCAAAGTATGAAGAAATCGAGCATTGTTCTGCTCTAAGTGGCACGGATTGCGTTTCAGTCAGTGCAGATAAAGTGCTAGGAGTTGTCTACTGTACTCCAGAAGATGTATTTGAATTGCGTGTTTAATCAGCAGGGTGTTTTTTGACAGGGGACTTTACAGCCAGATAAAACCGAACGCTCTCTAATGAACCGTGCATCTGGACGATGGCAGGTTGTGTGAGTATAAAAGCTGGTTGGGAAATAGATTTACACCTTCTCCTGCAGCGGAGGCTGCTGTCAGCTGCGTAGTGAAGTAATAACAGTTCACTGGCAGCGCTTTACGTCTGAAGGTCTTAAACCTCTTTACACGTGAGCCGATCTATATCGCGAGCTTTGCTCTAGAGACAAGAAAATAATGGCACAAAAGCAACGGTGTAAGTTGCTCCAGGTCACCCCGCAGGCCACTGGAATAGTGAGAACCAAAACCAAGCTCTGCCGAGATCTAGGTTAGATTCTAGTTAGATCTAGAAAGGTGTGATCCACTCCTGCCTCCAGGCATCCAGGACCAAACGGCTCTTAAGAAAGGAGGGGACACCTCTTTCTCCTTAACCAGCCACGTCCCTTTTCATCAGAGCAGGGGTGAGCAACTGGTTGCAGAAATAGCTGAATACAATTGCTGAAGGGGATGATGTCGTAGCTTAGCTGAAGTTGAGCAATTCTCTGTTAAGGTTGGTTTGTATCCTAAAGTTACTCTCAGATTAGACGAAGCAAATTGTGGCTGTTTGGTGTTTGATACCTCTGAACTCAGTGGAGTGCAAGCTTTTGCTTAACGTGCACGTGTGTGTACACGCGTGTGTACACACAGGGGGTGTCATCCTTACCGCTGCTAAAGAAGCTTTTTTGGTGTCATTAGCGAGCCCTGTGCGGGTGGAGCCCAAGAGCTGCTCATCTCAGCTCACTCTGCCTCCCCTTTGCCCTGGACTTGTTGTTTCCACTCTACTTTGCTCCTGACACAAGGCAGGTATGATTTCCCTTTGACCACTAAACTGCTCCCACAGGCTGGCCCCACACCAGTTCCTACAGCGGCCGGAACTGACAACTTTTGGAAAACTTTTCCAAACCAAAAAATAAATCTTGTTTTACTTCTAAAAAACCCTTTTATTTTCTTTGTGTTTTAAATAGTGTTACCTTAAATGTTGGTCATAACAGAAAGTTATTCTGATGTTTTCTAAGCCCTTCTTCCTTCCCCTCTCCCACTGAAACTACTCTAGAACCTGACCCAGGCTTAGTATCTGTCCGTCTTGCACAAAATCTTTGTACCGGGCGTTTGCACTGTAACGTGCTGTCTCTTGAGCCAAGATTTTGCACTGATTTGTCTCCCTTCTGGATTCAGCCTTGAGGCTTGCTAGGTGCGCAGATGGGCTCCAGCTGCCGTAAGCACCACGTGCTCACGTGTAGGCACCTGCCTCCACAGAGCAGAGCGCAGCTCTCCTCTGAAAGGACGTGGCGTGGGGCAGCAGTCGGTACCTCCCAGTGCGTTCAGAGCAGCTCAGGCTCGCTGCTCCTACCTACGTCAATTCTGCGTCGCATGTGCAGGGACTCTGGCACAAGCACCGACCTCCCCCCCCACCAGTGCTGCCGGGCTACCCAGAAAGCTGACGGAACACACTAGAAGTGGGCAGTGCTGCCTAAAATTGCTAAATATCGTGCGTGTGTGCCTTGCAGAATTTAGACTTAAATTTCACGCAGCGGTTTATGCTGTCGCCCATAGTACTACACTGTTGTAGTAGCGACCGCAGTGACCCTTGCCCTTAACATGCAGGGGGTTACGTGGATCACCAGGCACTTCTGTGTACCGGTGTGATGTCCGTCTTTGCCATGGGAGAACACGCTCTCAGGGTGGTTCCGTTTCATGAAGAAAAGACATGCTGTTTCCCTAGAGAGAGATCGCGTTACCCGCACTCACCCCGGAGAGCACCCAGCCATCTCCACCGACCCACCGGCGTCCTTTGGCACGCTGGTGGGAAAGCACTTGTTCTTGCTGGCGCATTGCTGTGTCTAACCGTCAAACCTCCGGACTGGAAGAACTACTGCTCCGTGCGCAGCAGCCCAGTGCGGATTTTGATGGCGGATTATTTTTTCCCACGTGGTAAAGGAGGGCAAGCGGCCTCGGTTACCCGCTGTGCAGGTCACAGTGTAGCACGGGATCACCATGCTGTGCCGAAGGCCACAGAACAGCCTGGGCTGGTGTTTGGGTTGGAGGACACCGCTCAAAGCTGCCAAGTATTGCTGACTCTTGTATTTTCTGGTAGCACCAGTGACTGAATAGGTCCTAAACCATGGATAGACTGAAACCAGCTTAGGAACAGATGGACAAACAAGGAAAATAAAGGGATGTTACCAAAGCCAGAGAGCCTTTGCCTGATAACCTTACATAAAGACAATCAGGATGCAGGACCTGCAATACCTTCCCGTCAAAGCATGTCAGCACTGCTTGCTTGTAACATCAGCTGAACAATATGCTTTACAGCCGTCCTGTAAAACTGCAGTTCTCTAAATATCTAAATAGAAGCGTGTGGCAGAGTTGTAGTCAGCAGGCAGCAGCTCTTTGGGAAGGGTGGGCTTGGACTTGTATCCCTGCGTTGTCTTTCCTTTCATTCCAACGGCAAAAGGTTCCGTTTAATAATTAACAGCTATTCCTACCTCTCTGCCGGCTGCGCAGCCCGACGCGATACGGTGGGCCTGGAAAGCACAGAAAGATCAGTCTTTGCCAGACGTGGCACCCCCACAGCACCGGTCAGGAGACAAAAGCCTTTAGTGTTCCCAAAAAGAATTTAAAACATTTTACATCAAACGGCTGCAGAAGTTCAAACGTGTCACCGCTAGCCTGTGGCACAGGATGGGACAGGGTTTGTCAGAAAGGCTGCAGAGAGGGAGGAAACAGCACTGGGCAGTAACTTGGTTACCTATAGGACTTTTGAGTGTTCTGTGCATCTCCTCCTGTATAATTAATACCTCTACAGCGCACTGGGAACAAGAAAGGTAACCCGCAGCAGCTTTTGCATCACAAACTAGATGTCAAACAGCAGTCACTAAAATCAGAAGTCCTGCATGTTCTGTCCCTCGGCTGAAGCCACCTATTCTTGCAGTGATGGCTGAAGCCAGAAAGAGAAAACAAATTGGACCATCAGCTCCCCGGCCCCCCGCCGGGCCAGCTTCTGCCTCTGTGAAGACCTCGACTCTGCCATGCGTGGAGAAACTTCTCAGCAACCGAATGAAGTTCATCGGCAGGTTTCTGCTCGTGACCAGGTCCCTACAGGGTGGGGAAGACTTTAGTCCAGGGCTTGAACTGGCACCGGTCACCCAAACGGAGCTCGTGAGTGTGAGAAGTGCTGGTACGGCCGTGTCAACCACAGGATCCGAACAGAAAT
>NW_010530159.1:3723-3932 GCF_000687285.1 Phaethon lepturus | reverse complement strand
GTAGGGGTTAGGAAATCCTGTGCAGGGAATTACATACCTGGGGGAGCATCGCAGCAGAGCGCGGAGCACGGGAGGGCAGAGGGGCTGGGCTGTCCTCAAAGGAGCCAGAAGGGGTAGAAATGGTTTCCGTGCCGCCCCGACAGCCGGGGATCAGAACCAGCCCCCCTGCCTGCAGCTCTCCAGGGGCTTCTTGCTGCGCCGGCCACCGG
>NW_010530159.1:502-3692 GCF_000687285.1 Phaethon lepturus | reverse complement strand
CTGGAGACTGGCACAGCCAGTCCCGCCCGTGCCACGGCCTGGATTACCGCGACTGCGCGTGGGCCGGGGGGTGAGTCCCCTTTCCGTGGATGGTTTATCTGCTGTCTCCGCTGGCTTTACAGGCGCGGATCCAGCCCCGCTCCGCGTGACACGTGTTCCTGGGCCGTGCCGCATGGCCGTGTCCTCCCGCGATCACGGGCACCGTCCCCCCTTCAGGGCAGCGGCGCTCCCCACCGGACGGGTTCCCTTTCCCTATGGCTCCAGCAGCTCTTAACCAGGTACCGAGTTTAGATCCTCCTGACCCGGGCTGGCTGCAGACCCTCAGCCCGGGGGGAGTGAAAGGCTCTTTATCCATCTCTCCTTCGCATGTTTGATCCCTCCCACAAGTTTTTCCAGTGCTTTGGGTTTCACGCTGCCGGTGCCTTCTGCCTGGTCATGCCACGGTTTTAAACCTGAATAGGGTATTTATCTAAATACATCCCAACATATCCCTGTAATTCCTTCTGAGGGGCGGTGAGTGATTCGGGATACTTTTCTGGCTTGTGCAAAGGTAAAAACGCTTGAACTGTAATTCAGCGTCGTCCTTCAGGCCAAGCCAAACTGGGAGGACGAGCCCAGGTTAGTGTCTGGGATTCATCTGGTCCCTGCAGCCGGGCGCCGTGAGTCATGTAGCGCCGCTGTGACGCGTGGAGCTGGCCGTGGCTCCTAGATGCCTTCACGCTTGGTTTTCCAAGAGGAGCAAAGAGGCAAAATTATATTAATAAGAGCCTTGATGCTTAACCAAGCTACGGATCCTGAGGAGAGGTGGGTACTGATTCTTCTGGAAACTGGCTAAATACGGGTGAATATTTTAAATGCTGTATTGATTCAGGCAGTAATGACATGCTGCTTTTTTGGAGAGGTGCATTTTCTCAAAAGCAAGTGTTCTTTTCCTGATGTTGTGTGGTAGCGTTTCCTCCTCCCCTGTACTTTTCTTATTTTGGCTAATTAAACTAGAACAGTCAATTCCAATTATTTTCTTTTTTTTTTTTTTTTCATTTCACTGCTGTGCTGACTGCCTTCAGTTTATTTAGTGTTTTAAAATGGCTTTTTTTTTTTTTTTTTTTTTTTTCATTTCACTGCTGTGCTGACTGACTTCAGTTTATTTAGTGTTTTAAAATGGCTTCTATTTAAATTTGGAAGGAAAGAAAAATAAATCTGCTAAATATATTTCTATTCAGATCATATGTTGTGGCTTTTCTCTTTTTGAAGAATGAGGTCTAATTTTTGAACCTGAATTCACTTGGCATTAGTCTTGGCTTAAGCAACGTTGGGTTTCCTTTTGTTTTAAGCTAATTCCTTTTTTCCTACTGCCGGGCTACATTTATGTCTCCGTGCTAGCAAAGCTTTTATGCATGTGTTTGGTTTGAAAGCGTTCATCTGAGCACAGGATGTGTGGAGTATTTGAGGATGGGGCTCTAAGCGTGTTTTATGGTGGTCCTTGGTGCAATGCTGTGGGCCTGAAGCATTGCCAGTCCTTACCAGCTACCCATACGCAGCCCGCTCGCGTACGTCTTTGCAAAAAGACGCAGCAGATCTTTTTGCTTTCTTCTCTGTCCCTCGGTCTGGGAAGCCAGGGCCTTGTTCTTTTCGGGGTGGAAGCGGGGTTTTTTGAGGGGAAGTGAGGTTACTGAATACTTGCTGCTTTTGGAAGAAAGAAAAGGTAGAGAAGAGCAGGAGGATACAAGGTATATTCAACAGCATAGGAATTTCCACATGCTTCTTTGGGAAGGTTTTTTTTTAATAGAATAAAGCTTTATCTTAAACACTTAGGCTTGGCTAGAATATGTTATTCAGTGAGGAATGCGTGACTGAAAACACGGAAAAAATAGCAAAGAAAAATAGAGATTTTATTGTGATTTCTGACAAGCTATGTTGACTGCCTTTTGTCCCTAAAGACCCAGTCCTGAAAGCTGGTCCAGGTGGGTTGTTTGAGCTCCTGGGCCCTCGGAGGGTTTTGAGACAGGCTTGTCTGTGCATAGGAGTTTCTTATAAGTATCTGGATGTGTTACTTAGCTGCACTCTTCTGAAAAGGTTTTCCTCAGGACAGTGAACTGTGAGGCTGTTGGTTATCTACCCCAGTCATAACATGGCTTGTTTTACATTTTTTGTTATAGTTACTTAAACCTTCATCTGTTACAGCAAGTAAGGAGGCAAAAAGCAGATGGTTCAGAGTAAAGGTATGAATAAAATCTTATGCCTATAGAAATTGGGAGATGCAAACCCGCAGGCCTGGCAAGCACCACAACTAAGTCAAATATATGTATTAAAGGAGAGACATCCGTAGCGTGCATGGTAACAGAAGGTGTCATGCGTACGGGAGATCTGATTTATGGTGGAAAATTTAATTTTTGGCCACATTCTGAGGTTTTTGAGTAAAACCTGCATTGCTGAGTCAGGCTGGTGGGTCCTTGCATTTTCTGCTCTGAGCATAACCTCTTTCTCCTCTAGCTTCAAGTTCAGGTACTTGGTGGGTCGATGCTCATCCTGCTTGTGGCTGTATTTTATTTTTCATGGGGAGTGTGTAAGTTTAGTGCCCATATCCAGGTTTGAGATGCTTCCCCCTCTCGGGGGGGGATAATGTGGGAAGATACACTCCGTGGAGCGAGACCCTGGGGTGGCTCAGCTTAGATGCCCAGGCCCAGGCTGGTGCCTGAGACCCGAGCTGCATGCTCAGCACCTCGCGGGACCTGTCCTTGGCCGGCAGAGCTTGCAGCCCGAGGCGCTGCAGCCTGCGCTCCGCCCTGGAGCGGCAGTGCCCACGCAGCCCTTCACCCGCAGCTCTCCCCTCCCCTCCTCCAGCTTCATCCCAGCTCCGGCCCGCTCCGGCCCTTGCTGGTGGGGTGCCCGGGGTGCCCCCCTGCCTCCCCCTGCCTGCAGAGCAGCCCTGAACCTGCCCCCCGGGGGCTGGATCTCTGCTCATTAGCTGCTGTTTGCTGAAACCGGATACCTGGGGCACCCCAGCCAGCGGAGTCCCCTGGCTGCAGCTATTTAAAAGGACAAGGGCAGCCTTAGAATTTCCACCTCCTTCACATCCATGTCCCTCCCAGCGCCCGGTCCCAACCTCTCTTCTCTCCTGGATCCCTGCAGCATCCATGACCCACGAGTGGAGCGACGGCCCGAGGGGGACCTGCCCGCGCCGGTCCTCGGG
>NW_010530159.1:0-213 GCF_000687285.1 Phaethon lepturus | reverse complement strand
GTTTTTTTTTTTTTAATTATTATTCTTTTATGAGAAGTAGAAATTGCCGTAAGCAGCTGGGACAAATGAACGCGGGGCTGCGAAGAGACAGTGCACAGCCTCTCGCCTCGCTGCGAAGTAAGTGCCCAAGGCAGAGACGCTGTGCAAGGGGGAAGGGAGCAGGGCCGAGGGGGCACCCAGGGGCGCGGGGGGAGGTGGGAGGGCTTGGCCTGG
>NW_010530158.1:19501-25584 GCF_000687285.1 Phaethon lepturus | reverse complement strand
GGCAGGAGTGTTGATCTGCTGGAGGCTAGGAGGGCTCTGCAGAGGGATCTGGACAGGCTGGATCGATGGGCAGAGGTCAGGTTCAGCAAGGCCAAGTGCCAGGTCCTGCACTTCAGCCACAACAACCCCATTGCTATGCTTACAGGAGAGCTGCCTCACAGAAAAGGACCTGGGGGTGCTGGTTGACAGCCAGCTGAATATGAGCCGGCAGTGTGCCCAGGTGGCCAAGGCGGCCAACAGCGTCCTGGCCTGTATCAGAAATAGTGTGGCCAGCAGGAGTAGGGAAGCAATCATACCCCTGTACTCTGCACTGGTGAGGCCGCACCTTGAATACTGTGTTCAGTTTTGGGCCCCTCACTACAAGAAGGATGTTGAGTTGCTGAAGCATGTCCAAAGAAGGGTAGTGAAGCTGGTCAAGGGTCTGGAGAAAAAGTCCTATGAGGAGCAGCTAAAGGAAACTGGAGTTGTTTGGTCTGGAGGAGGCTGAGGGGAGGCCTTATTGCTCTCTCTAGTTACCTGAAAGAAAGGTGTGGTGAGGTGGGTGTTGGTCTCTTCTCCCAAGTAACTAGTGAAAGAACAAGAGAAAATGGCCTCAAATTGCTCCAGAGGAGGTCTAGAGTGGGGAAAAATTTCTTTACTGAGGGAGTGGTCAAACATTGGAACAGGCTGCCCAGGGAGGTGGTGGAGTCACTATCACTGGAAGTGTTCAAATAACGTATGGACATGGCAATTCAGGACATGGTTTAATGGGCACGGTGGTGTTGGGTTGATGGGTGGACTTGATGATCTTAAAGGTCTTTTCCAACCTTAAGGATTCTGTGATATTTAAACAAACTGCAAAGCCAAAACATTAAAAAGAAAAATCAAAGGAAATCAAATGCAAAAAGTTTTCCAACAACCGAGTGTTTTACGTTCAAAAAGTCACCCTACCTACGTAAGAACCTGGCCACCAGTCTTCGTGTGGATGGATTTTTCAAAGTTGTTACAATGATCCAAAAAAGTTTATCATAATTGGGCTGACATAGTTACACACAGGTGAGGAAAGGGACAAGTGCTGCAGCAAACAGACTGTCTGTATACCTGCAGCAAGCCTGAAAGCAAGCTAAGCATTAGAGTATGTGGAACTGATAGGGTTTGGCAGAGCTATGAATGAAGCAAGAGAATCAAAAGAACAACATGGCTTGAGAACAAAGTAAAAACCAGATTCTGACAAATTTAGTTCATCATTTAGCAAAACAGAATAACAATTTGCAGCAAGAGAGCTGAGTGTGACAAGACAGCAATCAAGACAGCAGATCACCTCTTTCCAAATGGGAAATATCATAAGCTGACAAAATAATTCTCCTGATAAGACAGTGTAATTTATGAACAGATGTTTTACAGGAATAAGCTAGAAAGTTATAACAGGTTTTTGTTGTTTTTGAATAAGAATTTTTATTACATTATTCTTTCGTAAGGACCATGCCACTTCACCTTTGTTCCTAAGATTCATAAACATTTCTAGCTAGGAACAGATAGAAGGCTAAAAATTACATTGTTGTCAGCTTTGGTAACTTTTCCACTAGCTTTGGCATAATACAAGAATTTGGCTTCCTAAAAATTAGTACTTGAATCTTACATGAAGTGTTTTGTTTAATTTACATACACTCAAATAATGGAGTGCCAGATTTTGTATACTTTAAGGCATATAAAAATGGATGTTTTAGCTGACAGTAAAATAAACCATCTTATATTATCATGAAGAAAAAAGTTGCCATAAAGGCTGCTTCATGAAATGCAAAGGGGCATATTTTCGATAACACTATTAAAATGAATTCTTCTTGAGCAGAAGATACCAAAATTTGTCTACAAAAAGGTAGAACTGACAATACATAAAGTAGCATCTGCTTGATCAGTTACGCACCTCCAACACACCAGTTACATTCAGGAACACTAATTAATAACTTAGTAAATCCCTTAGTCCTCTGACTTTTTTTTAGGGCAATCTAAGTTTTGTCCTTCAGCCGAATTCAGCTGGATCAATGCAAAACGCATCCAGAACGCAATTTAGATGCTTCACTCTATAACTGCACAGCTACCTTAAGGTTTGCTAGCCCTGAAATTCTCACTTAAAGCAAAGTTAATAATTACAATAAATTGTAGTTTACATCTAGCTAATTAAAATGTATTGTGTCCAATTTTTTTAAGAGAATACCATCCTTAACTTCAAAAAACAGAAACCTGAGGCTTAACTGCAACTGTTCATACATGAAGAAATGTGCCGAGAATCCAATTCCATCATAGCTTTTCAAGTAACTGAAATATATGCCTGTCCACATGCATTTCACTAAGCTTTATATCACAAATCAGTGTGCTGTACTTGGGGCTGTTTTAGACTTATCTTCAAGGTAGACATCACGGTCCCTATATATGGTGTTCAGCATTTGGCTCCTTCTGGGAGCTACCAGCAGCAAATAAGAACGTGATGATGGGTTATTCCCCAGCACCCAGCATTGGTTCAGCTTTCCTCACACACACAAAAGCAGTTTGAGACCAAGTACTTTTAAACCTTAAGATATATGACTCATCATCATCATCACCCCAGAGGGAAGAGTTAACCACCACAGAATCACTCTCCTTAAGGAAACAGCAGAGACATTTAGAGCATGATAGGCAAGGTAAGAACAGGACTACGATCCCAAAAGAAGTGTTTCTACTATGCATGCATATTCAGAAGAGAAGGAAACAATGTAAAAATCAAAACAAGGTTCCTGACACCTCCCTTTAACTACAAAAGCGTCCTTTATGGTGGAGAACAAGGAGAGTCTGCTTTTTGCCATTTCTAAGGGCATCTTTGAAAAACTTGATGTGGGGTCTGGCCGGTGGTAAAGAAACTCCACATTGGTCTGAACTGGAAAAGGAGAATGACCTACCCTAGTGCCAGGAGCCCTGCATCCCAGCCAAGCTGATGAGATGCATAGATGACACCTGGTAAAAGCCTCAGGTAGCTGTTGACCCCTCCAGTTTGGAAACCTTTCTGCAGCTGAACGTCACCAAGACACAGCACATACTCCTAACCTTTTATTCGGTATACCTCCCAAGTTTCGTGACCCAGCACTGAGCAACACCATCACCTCTCTTCAGAGTTTTCCACTGAACTGATCCTCAAAGGGTCACTTCTACCTCGCTCGTGGCTTTTTTATGCCACAACAGGACAAGCAGGCCTGCAGAATAAGTACAAACCTTGTCCAGGGATGGGACCTGACCTTGCTCTGCAACAGCTCAGGTGTCAAGAGGGTAATGAAAGATCTCCAGTCAGTCTAAGCACCCACAGAAGCCACTGAACACCAAGAAGAGTCCAGCCTAGGAGAACACCAAGGGTGAGATACCATTTCCAGCCACGGAGGGATGTGGATTTGCAATGCTTGAAGAGCACAGTTAGCCAGCAAAACCAAGGCTCAGTTAAAAAGTACTGGCAAGTCTGAAGAAGCCAATGAGTCGTTTTGATGCTCACACAGATTTCTGCAGGACCAAGACCTGTCGAAACAATTCCAGCCTTTGTGTGAACGCCCAGGAAAACCAGTAAATTTGTATTAGAGTGAAGCCATGTTCATGGCTCTTGCTATAACAAAGCATCAACAGCAACCAACTCGCCATTCCCAGATTTTAGTATAGGAACTACATGGGGAGAAAAAAAATCAGTGATACTTGAAAGTGTTTTACTTCATCTGATATTAGTGTGCTTAATACACAACCTAAAGCTAGATTTCTCAAACAATCTTTTATAACATTAAGCCCCAGAATAAACACTTACTAAAATGAACAGAAAAGTTGGCAATCAAGAAAATGTTGTTTGGTTTTTTTAATTAGCAATTTATTGTGGAAAAGAAACAGAAAATAGGTTTTCTTAAATGCTATTAAGTATCTTCATGAATAAAGCATACAGCATGTTCATCATACTCTCAAAACGAAACAAAAAAGACAAATGAGGAAACCTCTTCACCACCAGGAGAGGAGCTACATCACCTTGTGGGGGAAAGTGTTATTGTACAGTAGCTCGTATGCACATAATAATTTTGAAACGTGCTGACAAGTTGCACGCTATGCCAGACAAGTGGCTTGGCTATTGCCACTTGCACTGAACGCTGGATTTGCTGAATGTAAACTTACATATCAGTGGTTCTATACCTTGAGATTGCAAGAAGTTGATGTTGAGAGTCCCAACTGACCGGATTAATTTTATCTGCAGCCAAGCATAACACCACTTTAGAGCCTCACACTATCAAGGGAGAAATTCTAATTGGATCTAACAAAGGGCTCACTGCTTAGGCACACATGTTAGAAAATAGTTTCCACATCACATAAACTGTACTACTAAAGAGAATTATAAAAAGACATATTTTCAGAGCTCTGGAATAATGACATTATTATGTTATATTACATTACATACATTGCTTTCAAGTATACCGCTTTCAGGAAAATACCATATAAGTTATGAATAATGCATTTAATCAGGTAACAGCAGGTATGGTGAATCAATGCTGGATTCAGATACCTTTACTGTCATTCATTTGTGCTACACTTCACTACAAGAAAACATAGCAGAAGATGCATTACTATAGAAGTATCAGAATCTTAATAATTCATTAAGATGATAAAAGGATGATGAAAACCAATCTAAGGAGCTAGGGGGCAAGGAGGAGCAAACACTTAAATTGTGGGAACAGGGGAAAAAAAAAAAATACATCTCAATCTCCTACTAAAGCCATCTTTTGTGCCTCTCTCCAGCTACCACTCCTCTGTGACAGGCATCTCTGTTTTCCTGACTGTGTGCAATATCAGAATTACTAGTTGAGAGCACCATGCTACTACTAAACTGACAATACTAATCCCATAAACCCTTCATCAATCCACGTCCCCCATCTGCTCATGTATCTCTCCCATCTACTCTCCAAGCGGAATAAGCCAACCTGAGCATCCCCTCCGCTTCAGCAACACAGGAGGAAAAGGTTGGCAAAGCAGATGACAGGAGAATCCCCAACAATGCCCCAAAGGTTCAGTGTTACCACAGTAGTCCATAACAACTTAATACCTTTTTTTTTTGGTAGGAGTACCAGGAAGGATTCAGAGTTTATCAAATATGATTAGACACCATGTTATCATTTAACTCCATTGTAATTAGTCTACCTTTTACTTACAGTCACTTTAATTATGCTCAGAAGTTGGGCACAGTGGAGAATCTGGGCCCATGAACTTTGCAAGCAAGACACTACGGCTGAGAGTTGCAACGGGAAGTAAATGTATGGTGTGACAAGTCAGGTATCCAGAAATCTGAAACTTCTGAGAAAATGAATGGATTGCCTAAGCTGCAGGCAATTTATAATAAATTAACAAGAGAAAGTTTTTATATTAGAGTAGCCACCATGGATTTATTCTCAGTAGCATATAACTTAGGAGCTCCCCTTACCTCAAAGGGAAAGGTGTTCCTGACCCTGAGACATGTTCCTAATTACAAGGGGAAAAGAATACTGAATGAAACCAACCGGAGGGCAGGGGGAAGCAGGTACTGTAAAACCAGGACATGTTCTGCTGGGAAGCCTCACTACAGCCACCACTTATGGTCAGGGGGTCACTGCTGCACCACGTAACACTAAGTCCTGTGCTGCTACCAATGGAATTTCAACAACATGGACACACATACATAGACAAATTAACCTTGGTTGGGAGAAAGGCAAAAAAGAAAACACATCACACCAGAAATCTTCTGATTTGGCTCTGGACTGAGGACACTGAAAAGAAATCAAATCTTCATTTTGCATTTCCTTGCCCTTGTCTGCACTAGCCCACCAGCTGCCTGACTCACACTCCCTACCCTACTGCTGAGGCAATGCATACTGGTTTTGGCTGGGATAGAGTTCATTTCTTCAGAGTAGCTCATATGGCACTGTTTTGGATGTGTGATGAAAACAGTGTTGATAACACAGGGCTGTTTTAGCTATTGCTGAGCAGGCTGGGGGTACACAAAAGGCTGGGAGGGGACACAGCTGGGACAGCTGACCCCAACTGACCAAAGGGATATTCCACAGCACATGACATCATGCTCA
>NW_010530158.1:0-19470 GCF_000687285.1 Phaethon lepturus | reverse complement strand
TGTAGGGAAGGAGGAGGAAGAGGGGATATTCAGAGTTACGGCATTTGTCTTCCCAAGTGCCTGTTAGGCATGATGGAGCCCTGCTTTCCTGGGGATGGCTGAACACTTGCCTTGCCAATGGGAAATAGCAAATTAATTCATTATTGTGCTTTACTTGCGTGTGCATCTTTTGCTTGACTTAAACTGTCTTTATCCCAACTTACAGGTTTTCTCACTTTTGCCCTTCCATTCTCTCCCCACCCTGCTAAGAGGTCATGAGCAAGCGGCTGCATAGGGCAGAGCTGCCCACCAGGGTTAAACTACAACAAAACGTCACTACAGACCTTCCCACTTCGCGCCTTGCTGCGGCTACATCTGCCAATAAAGAAATAATGTGTAAAAACACACATGAAGAGCGACACTACCTTTGCCTGTCTTGGCTAACATACCTTAGCAAAACAAAGGCTAAGAGGGCACTTGATAGCTGTCTACCAGCATATCAAAGGAGGGGTAGGAAACCACAAATAGCAGAGAAGAAAAAGCAGCATATATGCTAAGGGCAATGTCAGGCACTGCATAAACCAGCTGTGATGATGTTCAGGATGAAAATTAATACATGGCTTCACTGGAAAACACTCTCCCCATAGGAGAAACAGAAAGCAGACATTCAGCCTTTAGAAGAAACTTGCTACTTTTGCAAAAGGAGTTACCTAACAGATGAAAAGGCAGGTAACTAGAAGGTGACCCAAGAAGCCTCACTGTTCTTCTGCCAGGAAAGACTGAAAGAGAAGCCCAGAGCATCAGGAGCTCCTCTAGGTAGCCCCTGGTAGAACAACCCACTGCCAATTATGATTCCTCAAGAGAGGTAGAAGGAATCTCAATCCTGGGACAGTATGCCATCCAGACAGACCTGGACAAGCTCAAGGAATGGGCCTGTGTGAACCTCATGAGGTTCAACAAGGCCAAGTACAGGGTCCTGCACCTAGGTCAGGACAACTCCTGGTATCAGTACAGGCCTGGGGATGAAGGGATTGAGAGCTGCACTGCTGAGGAGGTCTTGGGGGTACTGGTGGATGAAAAGCTGGACATGAGCCAGCAGTGTGTGCTCACAGCCCAGAAGGCCAACCACATATGCTGGGCTTCATCAAAAGCAGCATGGCCAGCAGGTCGAGGGAGGTGATTCTGCCCCTCTGGTTAAAACCCCACCAGAAGTCCTGTGTCCAGCTCTGGAGCCCTCAGCACAGGAAAGACAAGGACCCATTGGAGAGGGTCCAGAGGAGGGCCACAAAAAAAGTGATCGGAGGGATGGAACACCTCTCCTATGAGGACAGGCTGAGAGAGTTGGGATTTTTCAGCCTGGAGAAGCAAAGGCTCTGGGGAAACCTTACTGCAGCCTTCCAGTACTTAAAGGGGGCTTATAAGAGAGATGGGGACAGACTTTTTAGCAGAGCCCGTAGCGATAGGACAAGGGGTAATGTTTTTGAACTAAAAGAGGGCAGATTCAGACTAGATATAAGGAAGAAATTTTTCACAATGAGGGTGGTGAAACACTGGACAGTTTCCCAGAGAGGTGGTAGATGTCCCAGCCCTAGAAACATTCCAGGTCAGGTTGGATGTGGCCCTGAGCAACCTGATCTAGTTGAAGATGTCCCTGCTCGTTGCAGGGAGGCTGGACTAGATGACCTTTAGACATACCTTCTAACCCAAAGATTCTATGATTTATGAATTCATCTCAAAAGCTCATTTTGATGTTGGCAGCCCTAAACTCCAGTAGAAGGTATAGCTTAACATCTGCCTCTCAAACTAATCCTAAATAAGAATGAGAAATTAAATAAAAAGGAGTGGCACTCTTACAGAGGTCAAATAAGTATTTCATTTAAGAAGGTGTCATTGATCTCGCACATATATTCATCTACAAGCCCTAGCATTATTTTGATATCTCAAGGAAAAGGACCCTGGATTCACAAACATTCATTGTTCTGTCTTGGAACACCTTAATATTAGGATAGGACAAACTGAACTGTCTTCGGGAGGGTGCATTTCCTACCACTGACTACAGAAAAATGATAGAGACTTAAAGTGAGATGAACCCCAGTTATCAATGCAACACCACAGAAAGAAGAAAATCAAATGGACAAGATCCAGACACAGTGCTTATTGTCAGAATGTGCCATTAGAAAACCTAGTAAGATAATAAACAAGGTTTATTATGGTTTATTATTAAATAATATATTTATATTCACTGGCAGCTAAGGTGTGAGAGTCTAAGCTCCTAGCTTAACTAGCATACTTAGTAACCTCTCTTCAAGTGAATTACACTTTATTTTTTTAAACTTCAAAGGAATAATAATTCCTAATTCACAGGTGAACCACATTAACTAATAGCTCATAAATCATAACAACAATTTTAAAATCTTCTCTCTTCTGTAGCCCTTAAACAAGAAGATTTCACTTTGATTTTATCCAAATATTCTTCATCAGTGTTCTCAAGCCACCCTGGAAGCTGGTGGAGCTCTGACTCACCCGTGCCCCCGAGCTTGTGGCTGCTTTCACCTGGCTGCTCTAGTGTTGGAGGGGGTGTGTGTGCGCACGCACACACAATGCTGAGCAAGCCAAGGACTTCCCAGGAACATGACACACACATCACTAAGCCATTCCTACCAACCTAGTGAGTGGAAGTTGAATTATTTTGTCTAGGGGTTTCTTGTTTTGCTTTGAAACATAACATTCAACCCATGACTTTCTTGGGCTTTGCAGAGACAGAGGTAAAGGGGTGGTAAGGCAAGGTTTTGACTTGCCAAATGAAATTATGGTCCTATTAAAAAACAAGCCAGCAACTAATGAGAGCCCAATGACATAATATAAACATCTTAGTTTCCTTTAGTAGATTAAAGGCGGTTCATAAATGAGCTCTGAAAAATAGCAAAAAAAAAAATCAAGATACACCTCCACCTCATGCACATTTAAAACCTAATTTTACAATTTTTCCACTGCTGATTTTTTTTTCTTTTTAAATAGACAAAAATCCTTTAGAAGGGCTCATAGAGAAAGGTAATATAAATATCAGTGCATGTTCTAAAGACATAAGCAAGCTGTGTTCAGGGCAACATGCAAGCACTCAAAACAGCACCAACATTTATCAAGTACTCTGCTCATTTCTCCCTTTGATACTCGAGCGTTATTTTTCCTGTAAGTCCATGTAAACTTTGAAGTTTCGCACAAGATCTTGAAAGAAATATAGAGTCTAACCAGCTGCTAAGTATGATTCTCTAGCTAATGATTTCTATGTATATTCTATAGAAAGCATAAAAGAGAATAGGTTGAGCAATGTAAAACGCCAACAGTGAAACTCTTTGAAAATTTATACTAGATAAAAGCATCTGTAGTCTCAACACTTGTACCCTGTAGTCCAGTACAATGATAAAAAACAGTGTCCAGCAGAACAGCTGGAGTCGCCTGAAAGAGAGCAAAGCCAGCGTTTGAAATATAATTTGCTCTGGATATGCTCAAGTTGTATGAGACACTTCCACATCCACAATAAACCTTTTGTAACAGCTAGTCCATTAGAGGATCCATGATTTTTGGGAAACTTAAAAAAAAAGGCAAGAGAACTGGATAAGAAGAATGTTATCAAGAAAAAGGTAAACCTGCAAGACAACATATCTGAAATTACACAGCAACAAAACTGCTTTGCGCACATGGGACACGGTTGACATACAGCTATAACTAAAGGTTGTATCTTTTATCTCTTGTCCGCAGACGCTCCCAGAGGATTCACAAATGCACGAGGCGTACTGCCGCTTGGCCAGTAGCCACGGGCAGCCTGTGCGCTCACACCACCGCTCAGGCTGAGCAAGCGTCGCTGCCCGCACCCATCCTAAGCCGCAGGAGGTGCTTCTGCCAAAAATACCGCTTGCTTTCCAGAAACGGTCAGTGACGTGGATACAGCAGCACCTGATGCTAAAGTAAGCGCACCTTCTGCTCTGGGAAATGGAGTAAAATCATGTAATGTGTTAAGCTCAAAGCCATGTCTTTAGCAAGTGTTAAGCTACACACGCAGAAAGGGACCACCTCAATCTGATCCTTGCAAAAACACCTTGCCCATGAAAAAACTGCAGAGACACAAGACAGCAGATGAGCTCTTGCACACATGCAGCAGCATTCACTTAAAGCGACCAGTCATGCCGCAACACAGAAATACAGAGGGGGTGATTATGTAAATACACCACAGTAAGAAAGGGGTTCAATAGGTTACTGCATTCAAGGTATATGTTTGATGAACACAGCAGAAAATTTATCAAAATGAAAAAAATTGCTAATGGAATTGCTCTGGTTTAAATATCTAACTTCTTTCCTTGCTCTTCAGACTGTTTTTAAACACTCATCCTGAGCCATCTCTTAAGGGGAAAGAGAGGAATTTAGTCAATATTGCACTTAGAGTCATGCATGAAAATTAATAGGATTAAGGTCCAAAGTAAATTTTCACAGCTAACAAACTACAGAACTTCAGTATAACCAGCAAATATGAAAATTATTTTACAACTGATCAGAGGAAATTGTGCTTTTACTAACTGTAATCCACCAACTGCTAGGGTTTTGCAGATCAAGAAATAAAGGTCAGTAGACTTGAGAGCCAAAGCAGATTTTGTGGAGAGGAGGTAAACACCCTCGTAAGTGAGGGGGTTTACCTATCGTACATAGCCTGCGCCATTAAATACTGGAACCCAGTCAGAAAGCTTGACAAAAACTGAGCAGCACCATCCTAGCACCTGACACTACAGGACAAAAAACTTGGAGAATTCAGAGAGGAAGAACAAAAAGCTGATAAAGGGCTGAAGAAGTGGGTTTATAAAGGGAGATTAATAGCTGACTACATACCAGATTGAGTAAAAGATGGCATTAAGGTGTCAAAGCAATGTCTTCAAGTGATCAAAAGCACCTCACAAAAATAATTTGCATGCAAAACCAGTAAATGCTATAGGGAACAGAAAAAGGGTCTGAAAGCAACTGATGTTCCTTAAAAACACAAACTTGTATCTCAATTGCTCCTTGTATTCTCAGTGAGGGCAGACGAAGGAGGGAGAGCTTCCCATACCCCACCACAAAGTGATGCTCCTTCGGAGTGTGGGAGTTCAGATGTCTCCACCTCTACCTCAGAAGTGGATTTAGGACATAACATGAAAAAGCAGACAAGGGAGCTAATTTTCTGAAAACAGAAATGGGAATCTGTGGAATAATAAAACAAGGGCTCCTTTCCACCTGCAGGACAGTGTTAGAAAGCAAGACGACGTACTCCAAGAATTTCTGTGTCAAACAGGAAGGAGTCTCTAGAATTATTCAGACTAAGTTTTGTTGTGTTTTAAAATGGGAAACTACAGAGTGTACTGTACCCATAACTACAGTAATTTGCACATCCTAACAAAATACACACACAAAAAAACACCTTTTTACATTGCTGCTTCTATTGTGATTCATTTCCACAGCTAATGATAGAACAACTGTAACTGGGAAAAGATGATTAAAGGAAAATAAACAAGGCAAATGACACTGCACCTTCTCAAGGTCTTTAAAAATAACCAAGTGAGCTTGTGTAATTTCTGTATTTTCAGACTTTGTAGTCAAGTAGAATAGGACACTGATAAATATACCATATGCACCTACCTGACAGTAGCAGAGTGAGGAATTTGATTATATCAGCTAAGATGAAGATGGACCTCCTTCCCATCAGCAGTTTTGAAGTTTTCCAAATAGCTAAGGATGCTTGCTTCCCATGAGTTTAAAGTCATTTATTCATCATCATTAAAGTTTCTCAGTGTATTTTTTGGATAAAAACATATTTTATAAGCCAGTTATGAAACAATGACCTTCCAGTTTGTGATGTCATTTGCCTTTTTTGGCAGGGTCATTTTGAACTGAACAAAATCATCTGCTGCTTTCATTTCAGACCTTTCATATCATCTATTGCCATTCTTTCCTTGTAACTCATGAGCATAACGTCTGTAACCCCATCACATCAAGCACTCCTTCCTCCCGCCGCTGAACACAAGGGCAACCTTTCTAAGAAATTGCTGCAGGGTCAGGTTTAAGGACCAGGCTTTAAACCCAAATAAACAAGTTTAGCCAAAGATCAACTAAATCGCTAGTTCCGTTACATTTTCAGTGTGAAAAGTCTCAATTTATCAGTCTCTCCCAATGCCCCTCACCCTCAACTCCACCTTCTGAGTGACAATAAGATGGCAGCACCCCACAAACTAAGCTGCAAGGACTTCAGAAGTCAAAATTAAATTCTGATGAGGCAGAGACATTCCCCCATTTACACAGACACATCTGATAGGTAAGGTTAAAAGCTGTTTGGTAAACTTCTCTCTAGGATATTTTAAAACAAACTATCTACACACACTTCATATCATAGCCTGCTTTCCTAAAAATGTAAGGCTTACAATCCTCATCTTTGTCATTTACCACTTCTTCGGTTCTTCCCTCTGTTAAGTGCTGAACCATACAGTCCACCTAAACTAAATCTAACACAAGGGAATACCCCGAAGACATAAATACCATGCAATACAGCGTAGAAGAGAGAAAAAACAAAGTTCTTCTATCCTGAATGCAGGACTACATCATGAGTTCCACAACCATAACTTCTGCTCCACGCTGATCAGCCTGCTAATGAGGCTATAGGGAGCAGTCCATCATCACATGCAAAGTAAGAGGCATAATTTCTGCCAGATAGGTTCAACTGCATTACTTGCACAAACTTTTCTCAAGCCGGTCACAGACATTCAATTGACTGAGGAGTATCAGTTTTGTTTGTTCACTACTATTGCTATTATGCATACAATTATGGCAATTTTGATTGAAGTTTTTTTGTGAAAATTTCAAAGAGACATTTCACATATTTGTGGTCTCCTGATACCATCTACCAAGTCCACTTGAGTGCAGCCCCTTGTTTTATTTCCATGAGCAAAGGACCTACTGGAAATATACATGAGGTACCTTACGGTGGTTATGGAAATCTAATCCCATTTTGGATTTGCTATGCCAACTAATACAGTAAGCATTACGTTGGAGCTAGTAACGAGCATGGAAGGAGAGAGATGTTACGCTCGAATTCCACCATGCAGCATGATAACCCAGACTTATCTGTGAGACCAGCTGAACTGCACATGGTAATTGCTAGTCTACTACATCCAAATGATGTATTTACTAACTTGCCACTCGCACCTTGTGAGTATGAATTCTCAGTTCAGACTGGATCCCTCCACTTCCTGAGAAGTATCATAAAGTATCATAAGCCCTCAAGAGAGGACAAACAGATTGTAACAAATGTCAACTGGTCATTTGAACTGGGATCCCTTTGGGGATCTCCCGAGCACTGATGCCTCTGCCCACAAAAATCTAGTAACCCAAGAAAATAACTTCAGGTTAAGCCGACTTATGCAGATTTGCAGTTATCCAATACCACCAAGCTTTATTTGAAAAATCTGAGGAAAAAAATGCATACATTCAAAGAGTAATAAACATATTGATCTTGTTAGTCAGTCAGTTGGTCAGCTGGCCCCAGCAGATGTTGACGACCACCTACAGAAAGCACACAACAGTTGCAAGAAGTACTATTTTGAGAACAAGCCTTCCTCGAAGAAATGTTATGACCAAATGTTTAAAAGAACTTTTAAATCTTTTCAGACATGAAGAAAAGCTTTGAAAAAGTCTCAATACTCAAGGCAGACAGGAATTTATTGAGAAACTCTCAAACCAAGGAGCTCAACATAACTTGTATTCTCAATAGCGTGAGGCCCTATTTCCTGGACAATTATAGTATCAGATGGACCCCTATGAAAAACAAACACTGCAACTTTAAAGATAAGGCAGAGAACACCAGCCATGGAAACTACCTCCAGAAAGGTTTATGTATACTGATGGAATGCTATGGCTCAAAGAATGAAGAAAGTTTACATGGGCACAGTTCACAGGCTTTGCAAATGTTAGCCATCAGCAAAATGTAGTAGTCACAGAATTTGCATTTATTAGAAAAAAAACTCAGTAAAAAGAGCTCAGAGATGCAACTGAGGATCCAGCCCAAGCATTACTTTCAAAAGCAGATCAAAAGGAAGTGTGGGTGCCTCAGAATCTTGATTAGAAAAGGAAAATGACTGAGATAAAGCCGACATGACTGTTCTGTATGCCACAGGGGATTGCCTCTGTTCCAAACTACCTGAAGACTGCTACAAATAAATGAGGCTTCTCTATACTTCTCATAAAGAAGCAAGAACATATTATTTTGCATGTAATTTTTTGGCCTCAAACAATGGGTACAATTGAATGCTACTGTTCTACTACACCAAAAGAGAAAAAAGATTCCAGCTAACTCCTGCTATGCAAAACCTGTTTTTGAGCACGCAGTGCATGAAACTGTCAAGCAGGAATTTGGAGGCATTCCCCACAACAATAACCTATTAAGTCGGGACAAGCAAGGACAACTGATACCAATGGAAGTTTCACCACCACAGTTACGTATACAATCTGGTCACATCCTCAGATCATACTACCACCACCATTGTGGGCACTAGTCTTGGGGAAAGAGCCCTTGCGTGTGAGCTGCCACACACTTCGGTCAGCTCTTTGGTCTAGATGCTGATACATCCAGGACTCTGGAGACTAAAGTAGAGCAGACCCATCATCCTGTTAGGATGGAGAGATGCAGCACTAAAACCAAAAGGTTCCTTCAAACTTCTGAAATCCATGTCAGTAAGCAGCAATGCATGCATAGACTTGAGTGCACAGAACTAAGCAAGCCTCAAAACTGAAAAAACAATAGTGTACAAGATCATTTCAACAGGAGCGTGTAGAAGAATATTCTGCTGTTTGACATACACTCCTGCTATTTTTTATGCACCTTACAGTGTATCGGTTACATGTTCACTGATGAGGATTGTATTATTTGTATATGGCACATTCAAGCAAGAATTAAAGTTATATTTATTTACTGTGTCAAGAACCTTTCTTGATTAACACACACAAAACAGCTGCTATAAGTATTTATCATCTGATTGGAGAGTATTATCATTAAATGCCATGATTACTGCCACTAAGCTAATACTCAACAAAGGGTTTCATACTACACAAAGGAATATCCTCTAAACAATAAAAGCAGTTAAAAATATTGACTTATTTGACAACAAGCACAGCAGCTGGCTGCTTTTGTTCAAGGAGGAGGGAACTGGGGGGACATAAGAGGTTAGCAGCCTAAAGAGACCTTAAACAGTACAGGAAGAAGGGGAGGTAAAGTCACTTGCATGGAAATAATATTTTCATTCGTTACAGAAATAGCACAACAGCCTCCATCAATTCATTATTTCATTCATTAAATAGCCCATTTATTTTATGTTTTACTAGTGCATTAGAGTTACCATTTGCAACATCTTCTACAAGATATTCTAATTATACCTTTTGAAATTATTTCATTTAAGTATTTTGCAAGTCATTTGTGTTTTATTTCTTTCAAATTAGATAATATAATTTCACTGCTGGAGCGCTAATGTAACAAAACACAGTAAAATATTTAACCCAGATAGACAAACATTTAAAAAAACATCTCATTTGAAAGTTTTCCCTTTAATACTTTTATGGAAGTATTAAACATCACAAAGGAATGACTGTATTTAAAAGTGGACACCCCTGTTTTAAAGTGCGTGCAACAGCCAATATTGTAGTACAAAACTGCTCTTAGCAGGAGAAAACTCTGCTTTCATCCCCAAATTATACACATTCATAGCAATAAAAACCTTTCACTTTATCCTGTCAGCTGCAGTGTATTTTCCTGACATTACACAATTCAGATAACTAGAGAAGGAACAGCCTTTTAAAGGACATTAGTACCAGTTTTAACTGCAAAACCAGCTGTTTATCTCATTACAAATCTAAATCTTGGCCTGCATAGATTAACAAAACTTAAAGGAGTCTCAAGAGCATAAACTGATCTTTGCTTTGCAGTTTAACAAACATTTAGCAGCTCTCCTGTTTCTGTAGGTAACCTGTTTTCCTGTTTTGTGGGGTTTTTTTTGTGGGGTTTTTTTTTTTAAAAAAAGGGAAGGGGGGAGGTGGCAAAACCTGTGCTAATTATCCTCCTTGTCCAGCCATATATTCTGTCAGAGCCATACTTTTATCCATGTCTGAGAACAAGAAAGAAAAACAAAGCAGGGGCAAAGACATTCTGAGTTTACAATCACGCGCTCGGTTCCTTTGAAACCGGCTCACAGAATTTAAGAATACATGTGAAAGGGTTGACTACATCAGCGCGCTCAGAAAGTCTCCAACATCATCCTCGCCTCCCTGTGCAACTGGCCATCTGCTGGAAAATGCCGTGCCCATAGCCAGAAAGCTGTGTGTGGGCTGAAAGGCTGTAGGAAAAAAAAAATATAACTGCAGCAAATCCCCGAGATTAATGACTTCACACGTGCATCCCTTGTGCGGCCGCCCAGAGCCATCGTCCCCCCCAAACCACACAGTACTGCCACCACCGCACGGTTTCCTTCCTCATTTAGCAAAGATTAGCATGTAGATCTGCCCGTGCCATACGCTTGCCAGTGCCTCACGGTGGGATAAGTCACCCTAATTACCCTCCCTCAGATACAGGCCTTTTCAAGTATACAGCCCCTGGTCCTACGCTTCACCTCATAATTTAAGGAAAATACGGAAAGGATGACGGGATTCAGGGAAGGTTGTTCTGTTCAGAAAGTTTCTCGCAACTCTTGACATTCATTTATTATTCATTCCCCACCACCTCTCCTTATTTGATGATACAGCTTACAGACTGCAAGCTTGTTAAGATGCAGTTTAAAGATGCTAGCAACAGTTCTGTGATAATTTCTGGTCCCCACAAAAAGAAAAGCCACACGCATTCTTGCGTCTACAGAGAACAAGTAACTGGATCAACATCTGTTAGATAAAAATCACCTCCAATTAACATATGTTTTCTCTGAAAAGGCAGATCATCACCTGGGATAGTTCAAAGGCTTTACAAATCAGAATTAAAACTTGCAGTACGCAAGCAAAGTAAGAAAGTTAATTATTTCATTTGTAAAGGTGCTGAATACTCATACTGCTCCAAGAGGTTAACAAGCACCAGAGATGCACACGCATGCTTTGAAATCAAGCCAACAAGCCACCAAACCAGTGATAATCAGCCAGCAGTCACCCAGAAAGGACTATCGGTTTACAACTGCTCCCTGGGACAGCAATGCCATTTAGAGGACAGATCCCCCCCTCCCCCAGACCAATATACCTACTTAAACATCATTTTACTATTTCAGCCTACACTTGTTTAAGGTAAATAACCTATGCAGATTAAAAAATCCATGCTCTTCATTACATGATATCTACATTACAGCTGTGACAACTACCCTTTAAAGTGCAGACTAAGAGAGAGGGTCAACAGCAGAGCCTGGAATGAAGTCAGGAATTGCTGCGGACATCCTTCAGGGATTTTATTGTAATCCTTTCCAGCTTTTGCTACAATCTCTAACCATTAGTAGAACACAGAGACAGCTACTGCCTGAAGTGACCTGTCCCTTCTGCCCTTGGCCAACACAAGAAGCAGAAGTGGTAAAAGTCCTGACCTTCCTCTGCAAGCTTTCCTGTGCTTTCTCTCCCCAGGTTCGGCCGATAGCACACTCCTTCAGCCGTATCTTCAGACAACTCACAGGATTTGTTCACTCCAGTCCAGCAGGGATCTGAGCCCCAAGCACCAGTGTACCTACTCGTAACGTGTTAAGCTCTGCATGTTACACCATTACTATCAGTTAGCCTATTCACAAGACCAAAACCAAAGGTGGTAACTTTGCAGGACCTCTGTTGATATCACTGTGTTTGGATCTTCTCTGCCTCATGGGTGCCACCTTCCACTGTTTTCCATTAAAAATAAAACACATATTACTTAGGAAATTAGTTGTATACTGAAAAACCTCAAAGACCTCTCCATCTCTAGCCTTTGACATCTGTCAAGTACCATTTGAGAGTATGGCTTATTCTGGAGTCATAGGGAAAAGAAATTACTTTCCAGAAAAGATAGCATCTTCAACTGTTTTTTTCTGCACTAGCCAGCTAAGCCAAGCCACAGGTCACAGAGGGATTGCCTCACTTTGCTTGAGGACAGCAAGCGAGGTGCTCTCACATCGCAGCTGGGAAGAGACAGAACAAGGAAGGCGCCTTTGCACTGATGCAGACCAGGCACATTCCCACCACCTGCTGAGAGTGCCGAGGACCCTATCTTCCAGCCAGGATAACAAGAAGAACTAGGCACAGCAGCTCCTCAAATGCTCCAACAATTCCCAAAGTAGCTGCCCATTTAGATCCTTAATTTTATGGCAAAGCACTTCTAAAAGCTTAAGTCAGCCTTCAAAACATTAATTTATCCTTAACAGCACTGCTTTTGGTCAGACTATTTACAGTTTACTTTTCACCTTGAGCCAAATCCAGAATTTCAGTGTGACTAACAAAAAAAACCCCCAAACATTTCAAAAGGCATTTCCATACATAAGACAACTCCTGCCTGTATGCAGAGGCTGCACCAACTTCTAAAAAGACTTAGCATCAACTGACTAACCCTGTAAGAATATATCCATTTACAATTGTAGAGTCACACAGTTTTCATTTTATTAAATTTGCAATAAGAGAAAAGAAATGCCAAGAATGGCTTATAGAAACAGCTGAAATGCTACTAAGGAAAGAAATTACATTGGGATTAATAATTTCAAATATATGTGCAGCATTTAAGAGCAGAAGGGCAGTATAAAAATAGATCAAACCCTTTTGACAGGCTCTGATTTCTTCACACCATTCCAAGTCACATTGCCTATACTGGCAAGGTGGATCAGAAAAATTTAGTTCCACACAAAGTATGAAATCTACTTTTGCAGAAAGCTAGCAAAACATTTATGTACAAATTAGCCCCAAATTAAGTAAATCCAATAGTATTATGTACACAAAGTCAAACAACTCAAGATTCAAGCCTCAAAAAAAACACAAAAGGACTAGAAACTATTCTTTGTGTTGCTTTGTTTTTAAAATTAAAGTGCTAACTCTCAAATAACCAGTAACTTCCACAAAACCTTAAAAACAGCAATTCATAAGAAAATTCCACGAGTTCAAAACACAGCATGTGTGTCATTCAGATCACATGTCAGTTCTTGTCAGGAGAGCAAATTTCACTCAAAATGAAAGAGTCCTTAAAAACTCCATAATTCAGTTCCAGAGAAGCTTGATTACTCCCTGTCAAAGTGTTTCGGAGTAAAAAAGTTATAAAGGTTATATTTTTTTTTCATTTTTAATTGGAGTAAACTATTGATTTCTGCAGGTCCTCAATCAGTAGCATCCCTATTACACTGGACAGCCCAGCAATGCTGCATAATCCCCACTTGTAAACAGTTATTTTGGGTTTTGTGGGGGTTTTTTGCCTTTTTTTTGTGCGTGTGTGTGGTTCCAACTTCCTTGTGGAGGAAGCACAAGGGAAACAGACAAGCCTAAACTGTTGTGATGTGGTTATCAGAGAAAAATTAATTAGCTTCAATTTAAAACTGTACTCATCCTCCTCTTCAAATGCACAAATATGGATCTGCCTACTGCTCCAACGGCTGTCAGGGGAAAAAAAAATCCCGTTCCTTCCACAAAATACAAATACACATCCATGCGATGCCACTGCTGCTCACGCACCACTAGCGAGCATACTTACATACCCTATGTAAATAGCCTTAACCCCTAGATAAACCCCTAGAGTTTACCATCCGTTTCCAATTAATGCCAAAATTCTACAGGAAAATGGGTTTGCTCTTTAGCTACAGTAAAGCAATTCTACCTGTGCCCAGGCAAACTTGAGAAAGGAGATTAATATCTGTGGGAAGAATGTTTCCTGTCATAAGAAGCTCACTTGACAGTGAGACGGATGTCCTGCGAAAACCACCGAGCTAGCCGGACTGTAGTTTAAGCACAGAAATCACACCAGCAATCTTAAGTCAAAACGCATCTTAACACCTCCCAAAGAGAAATTATACTAGTATTTTAAACCCTAAACACAGAGATTCAAAGTTTCAAATTCATAATAGTTGCAAGGTGCTGAACAGAGTATCCCTAAATGCCTGCCTAGGAACGCTTGCGAATAAAGGAAGACAACAAGGCACATTAATATTTTTAAAGATGAAAGCACAAAGCAGTATTCTGCATAACTGAAGTCTTACTCTGCCCATCAACAGCAGCAGCTTTGACTCGACCTCATTCTCGACCCAGGGTCTCCAAGCGCTTTTATAAGGGATACTTGTGTCTGCACCCCACTGGGCAGAAACCGAGATATAGAGGTGTTAGGGACAGATCCTATGGCATCTCCTTGAAGCAACAGGACCCCGCTCAGCTCAAAGAGTTTCTCCACTTTGATTCTCCAGTAGGACAAGACCCTACAAGACTTGCCTATGAATAAAGAAGTCTATGATGCTTGCACACACTTAATTATATTTCTGCAGGCTACAAAAGTCTTGCTATATTAATTTTAACAAACTACTGGATAGTTATGCCTGAAGATAAATTCCCTGTTAGGAAAAAAAGCTGTTCAACCAACTTCAGTAGCAAATGCAAATAGCTAATTAACCTTATCTCCATTACACTGTCCTGACTCTGCAATACATCTGGCACAGAAGCAAGAATTTGTTTGCCTTGTCCAAATCTTCTCACATATGTACAGAGCCTATCAACAGGCTCTGAAGCAAATCTGACTAGAAAAGATCTAGCCTGTATGTACACCTATGTACTCTGCACTGTATTCTATAAGCACACTTGTGGATATCATTTCATCATCACCTCTAACAGGAAAGAGAGAAATTGGCAGACACACGAAGAAAATTGTATTTAACTATCTGGTTACAAATAAGGCTGTATTTGTGTACTTGAGAGATAAATACAAACTCACCAAACCCTGTTCAAATACACATTATCAATCCAGGGTGAATAAATCTATTCTTTTGCCCACCATGGCTTTTTTCCTCCCTAAAATAAACATGTTCAAAATATGTGATTCCACATTTCACCTTTTCATCATCTATTTTAAATACAACTATTTTTCCTTGGCCAAAATTGATAAGAATAAAAGGAAATTTGGGCAGAAGGTCAGATTATACCGAAATTGAAATATTTATCAGAACAGCTGTTTCTGCTAAGAAGATAATCACAAAGGTAAAGTCTCATTTGATCCTTAATTGACCTGTGTGTTTTTAATTAGCAAGAGGGGGAAATTAACCTAGAGCTAATTATGGTCTTGATTCTACAAACCTGCAAGTGCATAATTTTATTCACATAAGTATTCCTCAGTGAAGTTATGCATGAGCAAATACATTTGTACCTTCAGGGAATAAGTCTTGAATAACTTAACCTTTTAAAAATTTTTCTTTTAAGTGGCTGCTTTATAAATATTTCTTATATACAACCCATTTTGTATTTTAGGCTTTCTATGTGAAATTTTTCAGAACATCAAACAACATTTGCTTTTGTTTCAGAAAAACAGCAACAGTTATGCTAGTCTTAGGAAATAAGTGATAGTTTTAAAGGATGAACATTTTAAATATGTACCTTTATTCATCCTGGTCTGTGAAACTACAGTCTCTGGCTTAATGACATCAAAGCGTAGAGGTTTGTAGCAATGTGTTTTGACTTCAGCACTGAATTAATTTCCCATGTGTAACAAAGTCAGTTTCAGGGAAAAAAACTTCCGAAGACCTGCGTACGCGCAGAACAACCTTCTGGAACATGTGAAGGGAGAACCTATGCTCACTGACACTTTCCCAGCACCCACATTACTACCCCAGTCCCTTCTCCTCAATATACTCAGTGGTTTGTGCCCGTTTCTTCACACTCTGCAAACTCCCTGGACCTGTATCTGCAGTCTTGCAAGCCACCACAGATGACTCCAAATGCCAATTATATAGGGCTCAAAACTGTAATCACGACTTCCATGCAAACGCCCTCCCAGCCGGCCATTGCACCACGAGTTGAGGACTCGCTTTACATCCAGACTGAAACAGAAAATAACTCTTTCAGCCTGCTTTCCCAAGGAAATGTTTAGACTTGCTTATCTGTGGATAAACACGTCTGCCAGACCCTCTCTAATAAGTTTTGAGCCTATTGGCCAATTATAACCAAATTTGACATAGGTTTGGAGACCCAAAAGATATTCACTCTGACAAGAGGCAGCAAAGCAGGCATCCGGGCTGAGAATACAGCCCCCATTAGCGACCCTGTGGAGAGAAAGGCTCGAGCAAGGACTTACCGCTCAGCTAGCGTGGACTCCAGCCTTCAGATACAACCCTTAAGGAAAGCAGTTTCCTTGGGTTTTGCTTATCAAAATCCTACAACATATTCTGTGTACGAGAGCAGTTATGCCTGCATGCCAGAGACGCAGATACAGGCACCTCCGTGTGCGCTGCCTGAGTAAGCGCACACAGCTACGTGTGCGCACGCAGCGTGAGCTGATCACAAAGAATAACTGATCGCATCGGAGTTTCTTTACAGTTTGATGAAGTGTTGACACTTTAAGCAGAAAAAGGTAAACTCAGTAATGTAACGCATTAAAAGCCTGGTATAACGTAATCAAACGCTCCTTTATAAAGTATTCTAGTTACCTCAAAATCATTTCCTTACTACAAAAACGTCTGTCCCTTACAGAAGCTATAAGAGATAAATCTTTCCTCCTTTCATGCACTCAAAAGAATGAGGCTGTTGATGTAAAGGACAATACAGTTCATCGATATCAGAACGTCACAATTTGTAGACTTTTTGAAAACCTTATCATATAATCCTTATTACATTTTTGCTACCTCAGTAAGATACAAAACAGCAAGAGGAAAGTGGTTACCAAAAGCAAGCCCAGCCTGAAACGTGCACTAATGAAGAAACCAGTTTGACACACGCGAACTTCAGACCAAACTATAGTGTTTTCCAATCACTTTCCTCCAAATTTTGCCTGTCAGCAGCAACACTTTCAGTTTGAGACAATTTAAAAATAGGAGCTTGCATCTTCTGAAAAGGAACAAAAAGCCAAATGGTAATAAGTCTAAGATATATTTTATAGTTTCTTTTATGGGGTACCACCAGTAGATGTAATTTGTTTCTGTTCGATATTTGAGGTATTTACAGCATAATGATCTAGATCATTCTGGTATGTAGGAGTCAAATACTGATATATCTATAAATCATCAACAACCTCTTAAGTAGAGTAATGCAACAGCTGTTGTTAGCACCAGCATTTAGACTGGACCCAGAGACACCCCCCCAGCACACTGCAGGTATTATGTTCATGAGACAAAGCATAGTCCCTTCCCCACAGGACTTACAGTCTAGGTAAGCACTTTGTAGTGAACAGCAAGCGATCGGTGGTTAAGAAAGAGCAGCTCGTAAACATTCACCTAAAAAAAGTTAATCTTATTTCTTGAGTGTAGTAACACATCATTTCCCACCTGAGCATCAAACTTCCTCTCATTGTTTCTTTGCACCTGGCAACAGATATTATGTCTTACATATTGAAGCTCTTGTTTTCTAGGAAACAATACACACAGAAGAATGACAGAAACAGGCAAGAAAGATGAGACACTTGCCTTTGTCAATCTGTCAGTTTTCATCACTACCATCCAAAGCTTTTTAAGAGATACTTTCAAGACCTGAGGGCTTGATTTTGCAAAGCAATGAGCGCTCTGGACTCACTGCAACAAAGACCCCAGCACATGCATCACTTCAATTACACAAGTGCACCAATTAAAATGGACCCACTCGTATCCTTAAGATTAAGCATGTACTTAAGTGCTAACTTGAAGCCAGAGCATTCAGCACACTGACCCACAGGAAGGACTGCCAGGTCAGGGACGCACACATACACACAAATATAGATAGGTTGCAACTACCCCAAAGGCCTGAGGTTTTACTTTCCTGATTGCACAACTGTCAATCAAGAGCAGCTGCTCAGCTGAAGCCAAGCAGGGTAATAGGTTGTGGGAAGACAGTCAAGGCCCTTAGGTTGTATTTACTGTGATGGATTCCTTATTTTGAAATAACTGCAAAACTGTTTCATAACAATGCAAAATTTCAACACATGAACCAGAGAAGCTACTTACAAGCAGATTATGAATTCATCGTATCACTCTAATAGTAAAATGCTGCTTTGGTTTCTTGGTTGCTTTTAAAAACCTCTAAGAAACCCACTCCCTGTGCATGCAGCCTTTGCCAAGAAAAGAAAGCAGGAGTAAGAGGTTCCATAAGCATCTCACTAGTTGTCAGACAGAGGCAATTTTGTCCTCTGTAGGCAATCACATAGTAGCCACTCTGTCAAATTAACGTACACTGCCTCCATAAGTTATTCCCAGAGACCGTAGCTTTTAACATCCTAACTTTCATATGTCTGTTGTTCAAAATGGTCCGTTCTCAGAAAATAACAATGGCTGTACTTGTTTCCCTTCTCTTAAGGTAAACTTTAAATGAAGCAGAAGAGAGCATTTCAGCCTGATAAGGAGACAACAGAGGAAGCACTGGAAGTTTATAAAAGCATGAATGGGACAGAGAAGAACAGTGATCAGTTCTGCATTATCTCTCTGCAAGACACAGGTGCTATCAAACGAAGGTTCCGAATAAAAGGGTGTGGTGTTTGACACAGTGTAAAGTTAAAGCTATGAAATTCCTTGCCACAGCACCTTGCAGATGTTAAAAGTTTACACAGGATCAAGGGGCAAAGCAGTTCATAGAAGGAGGGGAAAAAAAAAAATATCAGCGAGGGCTATAAAGACACCAGCTCTCCCTGAGGAAGCATCCAAGCTGCAAATGACTGCATGCTGAGAGCGCCTTCTGGAGAATCATCCTTACACGCCTGCCTTATTTTTTACTACTTCACACCCCCCCACCCGAGCACTACTACTTGCCCTGTCAGACCCACGATGCTGGACAGACCTCTGGTTTTATCCGCAAAAGCCTCCTAAACAGTGACGCTTTCTGTAACTTACATTCGTCAGGTTCTTAAATCAAGCAGCCAAATGCTATGTTTCTGAACAGCGTCACAAAAAAACCAAACCTCGAGTGCTATGATCCGACTGGTAGATCAGAGTTCACATCAGTCCATCACAAGCGACAAAGCCCATCAGTTAACAATACCATACCACCATCCGAGAGACTGCCGCTTCCTAAAGATTCATAGAGTCCTTCCATCATCTTCAAGACGTACCGTGACAAGCTGGCATTTTGATTTAAAAGCGCATTTCGGGAGCACTGAAGATTAAATCGCCAGCTTCTGGCGTCCAAGTAACGAGATCGTATCAACAGGCAGCGTGTAACCAAAGAGAGGAGGTCCAACAGCTTCCCACCAGCCTCCCAGCTGGGGCAAGCAACATACTCCCCCGCACCTTCTTGCGCTACAGTAAGTTAGGAACAGCCTAAAGCCAAACGCTCGACTCCACGTGTGGGACGGGCTGGGAAGCC
>NW_010530157.1:0-13522 GCF_000687285.1 Phaethon lepturus | reverse complement strand
ATAGCCATCCATTGCAGCACTCCAGTCATGAGAAGCATCCCACCATGTTTCTGTGATGGCAACTACATCAATCTAGCAATCATAGCTATCCCGCTGCACAATGGCTTCCAGCTCCTCCTGTTTGGTGCCCATGCTGCGTGCATTGGTGTAGATGCACCTGAGCTGGGCTATCGATTTCAACTCTGGCACGCCAACCCTAGGTTCATCTCTAGTGAGCCCGGTTTTATCCCCTCCCCCCTCCAAATCTAGTTTAAAGCCCTCTCGATGAGGCCTGCCAGCTCATGAGCAAGAATCCTTTTGCCCCTTGGAGTCAGTTGCACTCCATCAGCTACGAGCAGGCCTGGTGCCATGTAAACCGCCCCGTGGTCAAAAAACCCAAAATTCTGATGACGGCACCAGCCCCTGAGCCATGTGTTGATCAGGTGTGCTTTCCTGTTCCTTTCAGCGTTCTTCCCTGTCACTGAAGGGATTGATGAAAACACTACCTGTGATTGATGAAACACTACCTGCATACTTGAGTTCCCATTTGTGAACAGCTCAAGCACCAAGAACAAAAAATATATTTAATCCAAAAAAAGGCTTCTGTGCCATGTGAGGAAGGAAGCAAATGGTGAAGCAGAGATGGTGCAGTGCCAGTCATGTCCAGAAAGGCAATTTGTTGGGTGGATCGGTCACCCAACACCTCCTGTTTTCAGGAGAAGGGAGCAGAACTACACAAAGGGTTCATGTGGGGCAGCACAGTGCCCCACCACACCAAAACTTGTACAGCTTTTGCTTACTGACCTTCTTCAAATCCTCTGTTCCCTCCCTGCTCCCAGGAGTGCATCCATGCCAGCAGACTGGCTGCACAGTGCGGAGCCCACCAGCTGCTGCTGCCCTGTGCACTGCTGGATAATCCCATCTTTCCCTGGGGAGAAGGGCAGGACTGTCCAGGGAAGAGCAGGATCTGTCCCAAAGCACAGTGGGAATATTCAGCACAAGTGCATGTGGGTACACATGAAATGAAGCACAGTAAATGTTCCTCTAAACTCATATTAAGATTCTTTGACTTAGACAATCAGAAAAAGCAAACTAGCAGTTGAGTGACAACAGCCTAGTTAGATGTGACTTATGTAAAAATTGAGGAAACACAAAGATACCAAATGAAGAACAACTCCCATGTGAGTCCCAGGCATTTGTCATCCTCTACACTGGTAAATATTTTTCATAGAGGTTAAGCTTTACAGACTGAAAAAATAGGCTTGACAGGGACTTCATTAAGTCATTTTGTCCCTGCTGTGTCTCAAAGCAAGGCCAACATGATTTTTCACTGTTTTGCATAACTTGCTCTTAGAGACCTCTAGTGATACAGATTCCCAGGCAACTCCCTACTCCCACACTTTACTATCTTAGAGAGCTAGGAAAAGTTAGAGTTGTCCTTGTTGCAACTGAAGTGTGTCACTGTGTCTACTCATGATAGGCATTGCAAACAGTCTTTTCCGCAGCATTTTATGCACTTGAAGCCTACTTTCATGTTCCTATCCATGTCTTTGCTTTCTTAGGGCAGACAACCCCAACCTCTTAACATTTGCTCACAGGACATGTTTTCCACGTCTTCCATCATTCTTGCAACTCTCTTCTGGGCTTTATCCAACTGGCTTACATCTTTCCTGAAGTGTAGAGCTCAAGCAAGATAAAATATTTTTCCTGCTGAGGCTTTATAATTTCCTTGTAAAGTTGGAGGCTTACTTCATGCCTCACAGACAACATTCCTATTTATACAATGGAAAGTGCTGGCTGGTTTTATACTAGCACAACACTGCTGGCTCACACTTGGTTTTAGATCCTCCAGAGCCCCTATGTCTTTGTCTGTAAACTGCTTCATTGCTCGTCTTTGTCACTTAATTATTTCTGACGAAATCTCTAATCTTAAGTAAGTGCATCTTTACTGATCAGCATCCTACTCTTCCAGCATGTGCCCTCAGCTGCAGGATGATTGTGAATTCTGAGCCTGTTCTATGCAGCACACCATGTTCTCTCCCAGCTTCAGTTAAAGTTAGTTTGAATAAGTACTGTCAATGTCAACATGCCATTCATTACTGGAAATACTGACTAGAATGAAGGCTCAGGCAGATCCCTGCAGTATTTCCTTTGGTGCAAACTTCCCTTTGACAAGGGACCATTGATTACCATGCTTTGAGTATAATCTGCCAAACAGTTTTGCACCATCTTATTGTAATTTAAACATGGTCCTTTTTTTTCCCTTTAGTTTGCTTTCCCTCTAGCCAGCTTTCAAACTGCCTTTGCTGCTTTTAAGACCTGTCTTCCTGTAAATGAGCTGCATGCGGGGTCTGCTCACAGACTTGCCCTGCCCAGAGGCTGCATAGATATTTAGCCACAACCCTACCACATGAGAGTGCAGCAACCACTGCTTGTCAATGGTGGAAGGTCTAAAACGGCCATGAACTTGCCAAGAAAGCCTGCTCTTGCTAGCACACACCTTCAGAAAGGCAGTGCTTCCCCCTGCAGCCCTAGAGCAGGGCTGTGTTGTGCTCTGACCCAAGCCAGGGCTCAGCCACAGCCCTGAGCTTGGTGAATACACCCCACTCCAGAAGATGCCTCCCACTGACTGACACGGTGACTGGTTGGGCGTGCAGGACAGCTGGAGTGCTGCAAGAAGAGGACATGCCGTGCAGAAGGTGTCCAAATACAGCATTTAAAAGAACAGACAGTGAACCCAATGCCTGGAGCACCCACATATGTTTAGCACATAGCAGAGATGAGTGACTGTCTTCTACCTTATGTATGAGAGAGAAAATAGAAGGAACAACCAAAGGGAGGATGCATGATAGCAATGCCTAAGGGATGTGTTAGATGTATAAAATGAAAGCAAGAGCATTGATTTGTGGACTTCAGGCTACGGGAGACCTAGCAGAGCACTGTTCAACTGAAAATGCAGTGCTACATTTGATACCTAACCATCAACTCTGAAGTAAAAAACACAACGTAGCACTCTAGCAATTAGCTGAGTTTAGTGGCAGGCCAAGCCTGGGTCCCTCTGGACTCTGGAAAAGGTGGGATCTGAGACAGCTCCTGCAGCAGTGTGCTGTTGGTGGAGGCTCAGCAGCTGCATTCTTGGATGGAAGCAGCTGGACAGGGTCCCCAGGGTGCAAGGCAGAGCTCAAAGGAACTGCTAGCAGGGCACCAGCTGAGGATGCTCCTGGATGCTGTGTCTCATGGAGAGGAGCCCTTCCTTCCTTCCACTCACCTTCTGGCTGCTTTTTCCCCCAGATCACTAACTGCGAAATAGCACTAGAATCTCCCACTCTGTCCACTGAACAGCTCTATGCTTCTAGTTATTATTAGTTTCTCCTCTCAAATTTCTGCATGCTTGAGTAGAAACAGATAGCCTCTCGCCTCTACTTTAGCTCCACTGCCTGGCTCAGCCTCAGTAGAATACAGAAAAGCTTCAATAGGGGGGATATTCTAAGTTATTTATAGTAAGAAAAAAAAAACACATTAAAAACCATCTCTACTGCAGACAGAGAGACCTGCTGTAAGCTAGAAGAATAGCCAGTCATATTTATTCTCTCTGAAACTGTTTGGTCTCTCAGCCAGCAGAGCTCAGACCATGGCTGAGATATAGAAATCCCTTCTTGGATTAAAAAATTTCAAGGAAGAAAAAAAAAGGCTAAAGTACAAGCTGCTATTACAAAGCTGAAGCTGTACAGTCCCTTTAGACAATTTCATGCTTCAGCACCTGGAGAAGACATCCTTGCATTGGCATGGTGATTCTGATCCAGGTCCAGATTCTGCACTTGAAAATGGAAAACTCCACAGAGCATTTCTGAGGAGCCTGGAAGGGAACCTACCTTTGGTCGATGACAGATAGCAAACACAGGACAATTTCATGTTTCTTCCTGTTGAATAGGAAGCTTTGTAGATCCTGATAGGAGACATGAGACATACAGAGGGACATGCCTAAAATGCTCTGAAGTCAAAGCCTCCTTCCACTTTGGAACTGAAAACTGAAGGTTCCAAATGGAGAAGGAAAACTCATTTTTCAGTGTAGGCCAGTGCAACAAGGTCCCTGGAAACCTGTACATTCCAAATATGTGTCCCAGTGTTTTGCTGCATGTCAGAGGGTCCACCCTTCTGGTGCCAGCTCTCCACCTACTCCATGCAGCAGAAGGCCCTGGGAGGGCTGAGTAGACAGTGTACTGGCTGAGGTCCCCCAACTGGAACATCTACCATAACTTTTGGTGGACAGTGCCTTGCTGTTATCCAGGTTGCCTTAAACTCACCTTCCAGTGCAGCTATGTTAATGTACAATTCTAATAAAATATGTTATTGAAGCATTGAGTTTCAGCAAAGCAGTTACAGGTGCTTGTGAAAGACAGAAGTGAAAAAAAAAAGAAAACCACAATCAAACCACTTAGACTAAAAATAACAAGACAGTTCTTTCTCATTCCCTTATGGCTCTGAAGTGCTGTCCTCTCCTGGCAGGATGCTACACAGAGCTTCCTTCTGCAAGCATACCTTATGCCTTGTTGCATCTGTTAAGGAGAGCCGTCCATGAGAAAGTCTGCGTCACAATGTATGCTTGTTAGACAGCTCTGGTAAGCTCTTTGCTGGGGAAGGCTCCTTCCTTCCCAAGCCCTTTGAAGGAGGTTCAGACAGATTTAATCTTTCACTGTGAATCTCACAGTACTTATTCCTTGTCCAGGAGATAGTTTGGACATTTGTCTTCATTAAAATAAGGACTGCTTCACTCCCTTGGAGATGCAAATATTTCTTCCTCAGATGGGTTGGACCTACTCTGTTTGGCTGTCTGGTTAACACTTTGTTGGCTCAAGAAGTTCCCTTTTCTTTACTGTAGTGACTCGCATGTTTAACTATGAAATGTTATCTTACACAGAACCTTGTATTTTGTAATAGTTGGTGTATTATCAAGTATACTTGTTGCACCCATCTATATGGGATTAATACATGTAGAAAATTGCTCGCCTTTGGCTGAGACCAGACACGACAGTAATTGGGTGGGTTATCTCTAACATCTTTCTCTTGCAGGCAGATTAAACATCCAGATTCTGCTGGACTGCATGGACAGATACCGGAGTTGTTACTGCCCGTGCTATGCTATATTCTAAAAGAGCCTACATTTCATCAGCCCTGCTGAAGGTGGACCACTGTCCAGAAAGGAGAAGTTATCAATACGGTTTTTCAGGATGTGCAGTGTCCTAGCAAGAGAAGTGCTCATGCCCTTCCTTGGAGGCACTATTGCCATCAGCATCCAAAGCAGTTATTCCCTGACCCCTCAGAGTCTTCTACTGCATGTGTGGCGGATGAGAAAAAGCATCATTTCAGACCATCTCAGCTGTTGAATCAGAGGGGAAAGACCATGGGAAAGCAATGTGCACAGGGTGTACATTATTTCCTGATGGGTTACCAATGTCCTTTCTCTTTCAGCTGAGACCAAATGTACGTTCTAGCAATGGCTGTCATCCCCACAGTGGTTTTACAGCAAGTCAACATGCAGTCAGCCAGCCATTTTGTGATTCTCTGTGTGAAAGCTGCTGAACACCCAGGCTTCCCCATGGTAGAAAAAAAAAAAAAAAGAGAAAATTTTTGAAGATTCCAGAGGAGGTCTTGAAACACTTTCTGATCATCCATCTCAGTAAGAGATGACTGGTCTCTGGGAGATCTGAGAAATGGTCATGACCTTGCAAACCAAGAGTTTTTCATGAACTACTGTTGGTGGGTAATGGTGAGCAGAAAACCTTTAACTACATGGATCAGATTGAAGGCCAACCAGCTAGCTTCCACGAACCTCTGAGTTACCTTGTTTGTGCACTAAACAGTGATATCTCTTTCAAATGCTCCAGCATACTTTCATCATCTGGTGTTAGCTACAATGAAGACAGAGCAACCTAGGGGTACATCTACACAAACAAGGCCTTGATGGAAAAGAGACCTAGTTCCTGCTGCTGAAACAATGGTGCCGTGGAGGCAAAGCAGGAAGGAGGCCCATGAAACCCTGTGACAGAGATGTATGCTAGCACCATATCCCCATGACAAATGCTGTAAGTGTTTATCTTAATACTCCCAGCAGCAGCTGCAACAGTGACAGGACAAATAAGCAGTTACGACAAGTCAGCAGGGGCAGTTAGTGAGCTGTCCAGTCTATGAGACTTGTGATAAACATTACCTACACCAGTGCAGCTCTATCAGAGGAAAGATGGGGACTGCAGTTTTATAGCATGTTGTCTTTGTCTTACCGTATGGCTCAAAGCCAAAGAACACTTCCTGAGTGTCAAGGTGCGATCCCACTGTTAGATAGCAAGCCTTGCATGCCAAATGGCTCAGCAGGTCCAACTTTACAGCACAGTCAGGGAAGAAAGTGCACATCCAGCATGAGACTGGACAATCTGCCTATGGATAGTCCTGTACTACCAGTTTTGCAGGGACAAAGGTCACAGCCAATTAGTCAGATTAAATCAAAACAGTGTCCAGACACTGCTCATGCCAGGGCTGGATGAGGCTTTATCACACACTTCAACAGAAAGGCCTGGAGGTTGCATTCAGCTTCTGCTTTGTCTGAGGTCACTGGTGACACTTTGGCACATAATCCACTTTGGGAAAGCATTGGCATTTGGGATGTGAATCTGATAGTGCAATATAGGCCAATTAGAGTAAAAATACTCCCAAGCAATATCATCAAACTGATAAACTAGCAAAAAGCAGTACCTACACAGCTAGAAGTCTTTCAGGCAACAGCATATTTTAACTGAACAGGCTGAGATTAACTGAACTTGCCAGGAACACCAGCTAAGTCAGAGGTGTGAAGGGGCCAGAGTGCCCCTGTATATGCTGCAGGAGAATCCTGTTGTCTCACAAAAGGCTACAGCCCTCATGGAATATGTGGGAGGCTCAGAAATGTGTGATTCTTGAGTCCAGCACAAGAAACAAGATCAAGCTTAACTTCAAAGTCAGCTGGGCTTAGGACCACTCTAGTGAGGAGCTTTCTCATCTAAACAGAACTTGAAAAAGTGCTCCCTAAAGCGAGGACCAGATTTATGTAATCCCACTTCTACCCTCTCTTTTATTCTCTGTTATTCTGAGAATCATATTTCTTGCTGCATAGCAGTCCCATTTCAGTAGCTGAGAACGCAACCAGAGGTGGTTTGGGCATTCTCTTGAGAAGGACGTGTTGGAAGTGACCTCTGGAAGTCTCCAGCCCAGCTACTCACTCCAAGCAGGATCACTGCTAACAACAGATCAGGTCAGACACAGCTTTGTCTAGCCAGGTTCTGAGATCTCCCAAGGATGGAGATTCTACCACCTCCCTGGCCAGCTTCTGCCAGGGGTCTCCTGCCTTCCTAGAGAAAATTGCTTTCCTGATTTCTGACCTGGACCTACCAAGCAGGATGTGGCTATCGGCCCGTGTTATATTGTCTGTAACTTTTATGAGAAAGTAAAAAGCTGCCTGACATTATGCAAAAACTGAGTCCAGGCCATCTGTTTTTCTGTGGTTCCTGTGATGAGAACTTTTATCAAATAAAAACCAGGCTCTGGTTTTACCTGACCTCAACCCAGTGCATGTGAGTAAGAGTCCATCACCACGATGGCTCAGGACTAAGTTTATTCACCTCCTCAGCCACCTCTGAATCACAGTGAGGACAGGGTATCTAGCTTCTACTGATCTCCCCAGCCATGCAGGCAATGCTGCCCACGAGCCAGGACAGACTGTGCTTGAAAATGAAGGCAGTGTTTAATGGTAATGTGCCTTCTGGAGGGTCTTACGAGATGTCAGTGCATAATAGTCAGGTAAATAATGACTTGACAAAGTTCTAGGCCAAAGGCTTCTGAAATAACTCACATCAGTCCCTGAATGGACCGTGAGGCACACTGTGACAGCCCATGCCTCTCCTTGCACTCACAGTGAGTCAGAGAGGAATGCCAGGTCATTCCTGATGGCTTTGTCTCTGTTGTGAACAAGGTGAACTCCTACTGTCCTCTCCTCCCTTGTCATTCTGTCATTCTTTCTGCTAAAGAAATCTGGTTTTGCTAGTCACAAGTCTCTGTTTTGCAATGCTGTTGTGAGCTCATGATGAGAAAAGCTTGTACACACAGAGTCTTAGGTAAGACAGAGATAGTACAAGTTTGACAGGTCTTGAGCAGCTGATAAGATCATGACTTAAAGTCTGCTTCTCTACTAGCACAACAGTGAATAAAACACAAAAATATAGACTGAAAATTCTGTCTTTGATGTCCCATTACATGTGTTTTTCTTCCCATGTCTCCATGGGCAAGCTGACTCTGACTTGAGCAACTTTTTTGAGCAACTATTTCTGTTTTCCCCTAATGGTGCTTTAGCAATACCTGACATTCTATCAAACTACATATATGTACATATATAGTCTTAGGTAAGACAGAGATAGTACAAGTTTGACAGGTCTTGAGCAGCTGATAAGATCATGACTTAAAGTCTGCTTCTCTACTAGCACAACAGTGAATAAAACACAAAAATATAGACTGAAAATTCTGTCTTTGATGTCCCATTACATGTGTTTTTCTTCCCATGTCTCCATGGGCAAGCTGACTCTGACTTGAGCAACTTCTTTGAGCAACTATTTCGAGCAACTATTTCTGTTTTCCCCTAATGATGCTTTAGCGATACCTGACATTCTATCAAACTACATATATCTACATATATAGGCATAAATATCTCCCTCTAAAGGGAAAGGAAATAAGGAAAGAGGTAAAAATGATATCCTTAACAGTGTTTTATATTCTAAAACATCTGTGGCATGGGTGTTTCTACTTTATATTCTCTGTCTTTGGTAAAAGCTTCAGATGTCTTCTAATGGCCAGAATTAAGATGACAGAGGATCAGAAAGTCTTCTTATAATGATTTTCTTTCATATGGTGGGAGAGTTATATTAATTCCTTATCAAAATCAACTTGAGAGACAATTTTCTGCAAGAGATCTACACTGCTAGGGTAACAAACACATTTACTGGAGCCCCCACCCCCACTTACCATTCGTGAAGGTGTTCACATAGTATCTTCGGCCTTGGGGAGACATATAGCTCTGCCAGCCAGGGGGAAGATGGCCATTCAAGGTATCTTCTCCTGTCTGAGGAGTTGCCTTTCTGGGTTTCTGCTGAGAAAATTAAAAAAATCCAACCTATTAACTCAATACCTTGATAATGTAAAATCTAACCAGACACACATCTAGAAAGGGACCATGTGGTTTGGCATCTAGAGATTGCAGTACACCCACAGACTTTCAGTCCATTTCTCCCCTCATCTGTCCTAGCTTCATCCAGAACATGAAGCAACCTTCCCTTGGAGCCCTGAGTACACAGAACATCCTTTGGAAGAGAAATGAAACCCCTCTGTATTTGATGTCACATGAGCACCTGGACCTGCTCAAGAAAATTACTTTTGTTAAGCAGTAAAATGCAAAACATAGAATAATCAAGTGTCTGAGAAAGAAAGGCGTGCATCTGGCACTCATTTACTTTCATGAGGATATACTAGTCAGTCAAAGCACTGGTCATGGAGGCACTGCCCCAATTTAATTTACAGGGGCATCATCACCTTCAGACATTTTCAGCAAGAAATACTGCAGAGCCATGTTACCTACAGGAGTAGTGTGCTGAAGTAAATTTATCATTATATATTCATAATGCATGTAATTAGCAATGCATACATTACTGATCTAGATGTAATCTGGATCCATATCATCCAGGTACAGGATCATTAGGATCCAAATTACAAGGAGTGATCCAGACCATCAGGAACAGCAGGAGATGAGCGTCATGTTATCACCTGCTCTCCAGGCACACACAGAACTGCTATCAGGGTCCAAGTGCCACTTCAGCTGTACATCTCTTCACCACTTCAGTTGCAAGCCTCAGTGCAGTTTCAGGGTGCAAGGAAAAGAAAGGGGTGAAGCTGAAGTGCAAGTAATTGTCCGCACTACATTGCATCACCTGGACTATTTCCCTCTTCCAAGTAGCTCTTGTGGTTCCTTGGCAGCTTGGTATTTACAGCAGCTGCTTGACGTGAGACTGGCAAAGAGGGCTTCATCCCAAAGAAAGGCATGAACCCCATCTGGTCCCTTCAACCGGGAACACTGAATAAGGCAAGGGTAGAGAGAGATAAGATGCATGGCCAAAGATTGCCAGTTGCAGCCCTACGTGGCTGCAGCTGTGAACCCAGCAGTATCCTCCTGACTCACATCCAGAAAGCTCCACTTCACCTTTCCACATTCCTTAAAGCAAACCAGGCATGCAATATACTAATTTTTTGTTTGTTTATTTGTTTATTTGCATTGCCTTCAAAGGAAGAAATGTAAAAGAACAAGGAATAATGTGTGAAATGTAATTATCCCATGGAAGCTAACCTCTATCCAGGAAGTGCCTTCCGACATGGTGGGGGACAACAGGTCTGAAGTGACTGCACTCGATTCACAAGCAGCCACATCTAGGGACAGGCAGAGTTTCACCATCTGGCTGCATATAATGTTCAAACATTGATAGACATATGAAGTGTACTGTCAGAAAGAAACCTGTGATGTGTCCTTCTCCTACACATCCAGTCTCTGTGTGAAATTCCAACTCTGTTCCAACCCAGAACAAAAGGTATGTTTAATGATTTTGGAGCCAAAAGTCTATATTTCTTTTCAGTTTCAGAAAACTCTGATTACAGTGGCTTTCAAGAGGCACCGAACTCAGGAATGTTCTTCGTGCCTCATCAAGCGTACTTGCACAGACAGGTCACAGGCTGCAAGGCAGCCATACGGACCCAAGGCCAGTGTGAGATGAATACCCTCACCACTGCAGCACAGATGGAGCCTATGCTGGTTCAGAATTTAGCTCCTCTCCTTGAGCAAAGATACAGCCTGGGAGACTCAGCTGGCCCAACATGAATGGAACAAGTTAGCTCGGGAGATAGGAAGGGACTCTACCGGATGTATGACTCAAATCTCATGCTCTGCGTGCCTATGGCTAGCAGGGTGGTATGCAGAATTAATCAGTAGGATCTCCGCCATCTATTCCTATCCCCTCTGTTTCTGCTCTCTAAGGTTTAATTGAATCAATTTGTAGTTCCACTCACCCTGCTGTACATGTGAGAAAGCAGAAGCTTTCACAGTTTATGCTGCTATTTTGGCTATTTGATTTTTTTTTTTCTGATCTCAGCTTAGGATGCAAGTGAAAACTTCTCGTACACACTAGCCTGCTCAAAGGCACATGTTCTCATTATTGTTAGTGTTATACTATTGCCTAGAAATGCACTAAATGAAAATCTTGTCTTAATGAAACTAGCACAACCATGCTTGTTCTGTGATTACAGGGGCAGGACCCCTCTATGCATACCACGGAAACACTTCTCTGTTTCATATAGCTTTCCGTGAAAACTCGGAATCCTACTAATGAAAACATTAAACCTCATAAATATGACAGAAAAATCAAGCTATCCCAGTTTTACCTCTGGGTTATCTGAGTTCTTCTCCAATGTGAGATGGATGTTTACGTAAATGCCTTGTTTCACTATGCAATGCCATTTCTAACATGGCTCCAACAACCATGCACTTATCTCCAGTTCTTTACAGACATGTACTGGCACTACCAGAAACTTGCTCTCACAGCCCTGACATCTGCAATATGGCCCTAATAGCCATCATCATCCTTTTGTTTGGTTTTACTCTCAATCAAGACTGAAAGTAACTCACTGCAGGCTTCCCAGGCATGACGGCCCTGGAAGCATCACACTGCACTGACACGTGCTTTTCTCAGACGGGCCTTACAAACAAAAGCTGTTTTGTGCAAGCTTCCTTTTGGTGCTGTTCAATTCCTGTGACCTGCCATGCAGGGGAGCTTTTCCATCTCACATCTCTCTCTCAGACACCCCTCTCTACAGTTTCCTCTAATGTAATCAAACACTGAGAAGAACAAAGAACTCTTGGAAAGAGTATGTCTGACCAGTGCAGTCATCCCAGTAATTGCAATAATAGCTAAGAAGGCGGCTGGTTGATTTCTGTCTTCAGGACTACCTCCTGAAGGGCTGTACTTGCACCTCACCCATACACAGTCCTTGTCGCATACACAGGTAGGTCTGGTGACAAAGCTAGGGCTAAAAGGTTTAGGATCAAGTAACATATGTGGAGAAGGTCAGATCAGAAGGGAAACCGTCATAGCCCCAAGCTATTTTTTGAACCACAAAACCAGTCTCTCTCTCAGCATATTCCAAGGGATAGCACAGAGTGCTAGGACAAACCTTGGGGCAGCTCCTGAACTCTCTCCATCACAGGGTTAACGGCCCCCCATTATTGTTTGCAGAAGCACACTAAAGAAAAACGAAATTCCACAGTGTAAGAGTATACCAGCTCATGAAGAATTTGGCAGCAAGTTGGGTCCCTTAGACTCACTGCACAGATCTCTGGCCTTGAAGATAACAAACTTACACCAGACTCTCTCTGCTGTGCACGATCACCCCATAAAGAGGAATTTGGGATAATCCAACCCTGAGTTCTGTTCCAGAATCTAGAAGGTACAGAATTTCACACATTTTTACTGCACACTCACCATTTCTGTCCTTAACACCTTTTCCTTCTAGAACTGAAGTCCTATCCATTCCCACTACCCCTCTTTTTTAATATGGTCCTATAGTGATCCCATGTACCAAGTAGGTCAAAACTAGGTTCAGCTCACTTTAGGGGCCCATGGTATGACTTCATTTCACACAGTCAGCACCAGTACCCTGCAAGGACAGATACTGCTGGTTTGCTTAAGGGAAGCTCTGTAATTGCCCCAACACCCTTTGAGTCACATTTTCAGTGTTGCTTCAGGTCTCCCTGATGGATTGCAGGAAAAGCAGAGGTCTTCTACAGATAGGTGCCATGATTGTACTCTTAAACAAAGGCTATGCTAAGAGACAGATGTAGACAGGATAGAGTGGACACCAGCAAAAGCTGCATGGAAATAGTACAAAGACCAAAGTTAAGCCAATGTTTTAGTTATAGTCCCTGTCAAAATGTGTATCATTTCAAAAAAGCACAAAAGCATTAAGTTTTGCAGTTACTAATTCTATTTTTGAGTTACTAATATTTGTACCTTTGCTTCTGATTTTGCCAATAAATAAGTGTTGCAAGCACAATAGCGCATATGAATGGTGGTCAAGAGGACTGAATATAAGGAAAACCCCAGTGCTGACAAATGCTGAAGTTCTTGTAAACAGTGAGGCAAAGGTTTGCTTGGATGTGTGTGGAGTATGGATATGTGGATCCGTTCCTATCGAGAGGAATGTGATCCTAAACAGCAGCTCACTATTGGGCAGGACTTTATCCCTCCATGGGGACTGCAGAGGACAATCCCCTGGATGCTGGGACCACATTTGTGTTACAGCCCCTAACTGGTCCCAGTACAATCCCTCCCACACACACTTAAACTCCCACTCCTATAGCAGCTCTGCTCCAAACTAATACTCTATGGGGGAATTATGAGGAAGATTTTGCTGGGACTCAGGGAAAAGA
>NW_010530156.1:2305-3417 GCF_000687285.1 Phaethon lepturus | reverse complement strand
TGGGCACATCATCCTCCTGGATTTCCATCTTGTTGCCCTTGAAGTCAGCAGACTCGTACAGGGAGATTTTGTGGTCCTCAGCCTCCTGGGGAAGACAGAGGGAAGGTGCTGGGTCGCGCAGCCGGAGCCCTGGAGCTTGCTACAGTGAGGCATCGAGCAGCTCGGATCCAGCCCTGGCCAGACCCCACTGGGTGCCTTCTGCTCCTGCATCACTCACCATTTTGATGGGACGCATGGACATGAAGCAGTCGCTCCGGTAGCTGCTAGACCAGGTGTCCCAGCGAGGGTACTCGCCCTTCTCCAGGATGAACATCTCCCCACGCATGTTGGCCTGCTCATAGGCCACCCAGCTGGGGAGAGGGAGAGGACAAGACGTGGGTCAGATGCCACCCAGCAGCTCCCCTCCTGCTCTGCCAGCCTGCGGGGCACTGGAGCCGGGCTCCCAGCACGCAAAAAGGCTGCAGGTGTCGGAACTGGCCCCAGCAGCCTGCTCCCACTTTTCTCAGAGCACAGGCACTATGGCATGCCTAGAGCTGGCAGCTGCCTCAGAGCACATGGAGCCCGCAGGTTCTCAGCTGAGTGCTCGCTGGTGCACGCGTCCGAGGCTGGCAGCCAACACCAGCACGCTCGCAGTGCTCCCCTTCATCAGCCCTGGGGAGCGGCGGGACCCCAAGGCAGCTGGCGAGCCCTGCACGCTGCACACCGGAGACTCGTCCTTGCGTTATCTCAGGACTTTGACTGTTTCCCCTCTTGCACCACTGAGCCTGGGCCAGGGCTGCCCAGGCTGTCTAATCCTGGCACGCTTGCACGCTTCACTGCACCAGCTGCAGCCAGCTCTGGCATTCATCCCATTGCCCGGGTACGGGCGCTCAGGGCTTATTCAGCTGCAATGTCACCTCTTTAGCAATGGCACAAGGTGCTGCTGTGCTGTGAATGTCACCGGCTCGGGGTTCCAAAAGCCCTCAACACAAGAACAGCCCTGCATTTGCTGCTTCCCGCTTCCCTGCAAAACGGGCTATTTCTGCAGATGCCAACAGGTATTTTCCTAATGGCAGGAGACGTGTTCGAGTGCTGCGACCTTACATGGACTTCCAAGGCTGAGCTTCATTGAT
>NW_010530156.1:0-2292 GCF_000687285.1 Phaethon lepturus | reverse complement strand
TTTCCCTAAGTAAATTTTTGGGCACAGAGTTTCATCAGTGACTTTCAAGAAGACTCTGAGGATTTAGGACCCCAATGACACTTAAATACTCTTTTCTCCAAGTTTCACCCTTCTATATCTAGTGCAACTTCCCAGACATTCACACCTGAGCTCCTTTTCGGCGGCTCTGTCCCCCTTTTGTTTCAAGAAGAGCTGGATATTCTGGGTGCCTAATAAAGAAGTTGTCAACGGTGCCACATGGTGTCATTCAAGGTGACCGCAGGTCACCTTGCCCAGTCCCTCAGGGCACGCTGTGTCCTGTGCATCCTCCCCGCAGCACTGCCAGCCCCCCCGGCTGTCCCGCTGACGCCGGGCTGCCTTCCCAGGCACGGCGTTCCCAGCTGGGCACGGGCACGATGAGATGCTCTTTCAACATGAAGGTCATCGGTCTGTTCAGTTATCTAGTTTGGCAATCATTTTTGTCCCTGCCTGTGTTGTCTGTTCCCATGGCTTTCGGACCTTCCCAGCCCCTTTATCGTGGCTTAGCTGCCTGGGTGCAGGCAGGCGCATGGGGCTGCCTGCCCACGCTCCCCTGCCCGCTCCAGCCTTGTCTCCACAGCGGCCCTTGCCACCAGCCTGGTCCACGGCACCCGCCTCGTTTCACCTTGGCTTCTGTAAAGTCTACAGGTCTCTTGCTTTTTGTGGACAACATTAGGTAGCAGATCTGATGGACACCTTTCCTCAGCCTTCAGCTTTGCCTCTAAGGCACTTTGCTTTTGACCTCCTCGAAGGAGACCCGGGGTCCTCAGCTCCGCTCCTGTGCTGGCCCTGCTCCACTCTCTGCCTGGGCTGCAGGGAAATGCCCCTGCACATCATGCTGCGCCCGGGGCTGCTCCCTGGGACCGCGTCCCCACCTCCCCGGGGCGTCCCCAGGGACATGGGGTCCCCTCCGTGGCTGGGGTCACTTACGGTCCAGAGGTGACGATGACGCTGCGCACCCGGTCGAAGCCACGGTCCCCCAGGTTCAGGCACTCGGTGGTGAACTCCATCTGCCTACCCTGGAAGTTCTCCTGCTCGAAGACGACGATCTGGGGGCGGAGGGAAAGGGTCGGACAGGGACAGGCACGCTCGGGCAGGGCTGCGGGCAGGGCGGTCCTGCGTGTCCCTGCACGGACCCTGCATGCATGAGCCCACTGCCTCATGTGTTCCCCTCAGCTCTCCAAGGCTTCCTGCAGCTTTTTGGGTCTGGTGCCCACGCAAGCCGAGCTGGGCTGTGTGTATGAGCAGCCCCGTCCCCACACGGGCTGAGCACAGGAGGGTCCCCTCCTGACAGCCATCCCTGCTCTGAGACGGCCTCGTCCTGCCCCCAGTTTTGCTGCTGCAAAGCCACGTCTCCCTGTGCCAGTGCCCACGTTGGGCCCCAGCCGGGCTGGGAAGGAGCTGCTTTTCCAGGAGCTGCATCCACACTGTGGCCTTTGCTGTCTGGCACGTGCAGAAGTGTCGCTGGAGCCCTCACGTCGCTCACCCCTTGCCCCCAGCCCCGCTGCAGCACCTCAGTGGCACGCTGCCCCGTCATCACCGTGGTGTTATGGGACTTGCCCTCCCACTTGCAGCCTCCTCCTCCACCCCCCCGCAGCACCGCAGGACCCCCGCACGTTGCCAGCATCCAGCCCTGACGCCGTGTCCTGGGGCAGGGCATTTCCAAAGCCTGTGGTCCCTGATGAGATGTCCCAACCAAGGGGCACCTGGAGCATCCCTCCTGCAGCAGCCTTGCAAGCGGCTGCCCAAATCCTGCACCTAGAGAGCTGCTGCCCAGGAGAGACCCAGAGGGGAGGGATGGCATCATCTGCGCTCTCCTCCTGCTATCCAGCCCTGACGCCGTGTCCTGGGGCAGGGCATTTCCAAAGCCTGTGGTCCCTGATGAGATGTCCCAACCAAGGGGCACCTGGAGCATCCCTCCTGCAGCAGCCTTGCAAGCGGCTGCCCAAATCCTGCACCTAGAGAGCTGCTGCCCAGGAGAGACCCAGAGGGGAGGGATGGCATCATCTGCGCTCTCCTCCTGCTCTCGGAGGAGGATCCTTCCCCCTGGGCCACCTGTGCTCTCCTCCTGCCGACTGCCCCAGACACGCAGCTGCCATGCCTCACCCCCGGACCGCATCCCTGCACGCGGGGAGCAGCAGGGCTTACCCTAAAGGCTTCTGTGGAGGGCTCCTCACCCTTGCTGTTTGCGACAGGAGCAGGGTCGAGGGATGGAGTTGGCGCTGGGGCCGCCTTCTCCTTCTCCTCCGCCGCCTGGCCAGGCGCCGCGGGGGT
>NW_010530155.1:0-1235 GCF_000687285.1 Phaethon lepturus | reverse complement strand
CCCCCCCCCCCCCCCCCCGCCACATCCCGGATGCTGTCCACATCATCCGAACCACTGCGGTTTGAGAGCCGCATTTGGACCCTTTCGGGGGTCAAGTGTTTGCACTGAACAGCTTTACCAACGCCGCTGCCGTACTGGGAGGCAGCCAGGAGCCCAGCGGCTGCAGCTCCGGCGCCAACCATCCCACGCTCCACAGGAAAGCTCAGCCAGCGACAGGGCCAGCAGCGGCCATCGAGGAGCACAAGGTACCAAAGTCTCCACGCTGGAGCACACCGGAGCCCAAGCAGGTCTCGTAGGGCTGAGCTAGACCACCTCCACCTCAGCTTTTAGAGGACACGGACAGCAACTGTTTGCATTATCTATAGCAAACTAAGTTTGCGACCCCAGCGCTGGGAGTGTCCGGTGGCTGAGGAGTTCAGGCCGCCCGTCAGACCCCTGAACGGAGGCACCGAGCCCTGCTGGTGTCCACTGCACCCCCAGAGGGTCTGCACAGATGCCCTCGCTGGGGCCCTCAAGCCCAAAGAGGGGACCAGCAGCTTCCCACTGGGGGCAAGATGCTCTGCCCAGTGTCCCTGCCCAGGGGAACCCTCCGGCTGGAGAAGGCTGCAGTGGCTTGTTTGCTGGTGCCAGACTGGGGCTCTCCCGCAGCCTCCAGACTGCGTGGCTGTTCAGAACAGACAAGGCATCAAGTCCTCTGCAGCTCTGGCTCCACAGCTCCACCACCCTGCAAAGACCAGGGCCGTGCTGGACGTGCCCTCCACCTTACCATGGCAATGTTGTTGCAGGTGTGGAAGAGAACGGTGAAGTCGGGCTCCTCCAGGCCCTTCTTCAGAGCTTTCAGCCCCTCCACCATCTCATCTCTGTGGTCCCGGGCAAAACCTGGAATCAGAGGGAGTATTCAGCGAACAGCATTCCTCTATTTTACACCCAAAAGAGACCTCTACGTGCTGCAGAGAGCTGGGTTTTACTCGCAGGCTGGCCCAGCCTCCCTCCAGGGATGAGCCAAGAAGCCGAGGCTGCTGCCGAGGGCCAGGAAAGCTTGCCCGCCGTGCCCGGGGCGCGGGACCCCGCCCCCGTCCTCTCCCGGCGCTGCGGCAGCGGCTGCGCTCTCCCCAGCGCCTCCGCTCAGGCATCCGAAGTGGAGGACTGACCTCTCCTGGAGAGGGGGAGAACGCCAGGCCCGGCTCAGCAACGCGCTCGGCCTTGGGGAGAGCCTCCGAAACCCAAAGGCTTCG
>NW_010530154.1:10365-10697 GCF_000687285.1 Phaethon lepturus | reverse complement strand
TTTTAGTGCCGATGCGCCAGAGGTTAAGCAGGTCCCTGCAGACCCGAGCGCAACCAGCGGCCCCGAGGAGCGCAGCGAGGCACCGGGGTGCCGGCTTACCTATTCCCCTATTTACACACTTTGGTTTATTTCTCCAGTAGACTCCCAGAAAAAACACTGGCACTCCGGTTAAAATGATAATGAGTCCAACTCCACAGACGACCGGCTCGGAGTACAAGCTGAAGATTAGCAGAAATGCCCAAAACGCCAGGTAGGTGATGGGGACGAGGAGGTTCACCTGCCGGGAGAGAGCAGAGCAGAGCACGACCGTGCAGCACGGCAGCAGCAGCCCA
>NW_010530154.1:8106-10348 GCF_000687285.1 Phaethon lepturus | reverse complement strand
GGGGCTTCAGCACCCTCAGTGGGTCGTGCCCCCCTTCCCTCCACCGCCGTCATCCTCTCTGCCCGTCGCAGCAAGGGGTCTGCCTGCCTTTGCATCCTGTTTTTACACTAAGGGCACTTTGGACTTACCACTACATCCAAAAATAAACCGTTCTTCAAAATGGGAGGCTGGAGGGCTTGGTGTGCCCGTCCTGCCCTTTGCATTGCTATTGCCACCAAGAGATTTAGCTTTAACATTGTCACCTTAATAGGTCTGAAGATTTTGGGTTTCTTCCAGCGTAACACGATCAGGCCTATAATTGTCACTCCGTAGCAGAGGTAGTTAATAAACGACACGTAGTTGATGAGTGTGTATGTGTCTCCAACGAGCATGATGATAAGAGTGGCCAAACACTGCAAAGAGAGAAGCATGGTCTTACTTGGGTCACTACTAGAAAAGGTAGCTTAAAAGGAATAAAAACAAGCAAAAAACCCATAAAAGCAGTTAAACTCCTTTTGTTTACGGCCGCTGCTGGGCATCTGCCCCTTCCGCAGTTCGGTGCGTTATCTCCGAGCTGCGCTGCTGGGGCCGAGTGGGGATTCGGGGTTACCTGGAGCATGCGGAAGCCCAAGACCAGCGGTGTTTATGCGTACCCGGGGGTGCTGGCAGAGGTGGCTCTGCGGCCGGAGGCCTGGCAGAGCTCTCCGTCGCCCTGCTCCACCCATTTCCGCTGCGGGTTGGAAAAGCCCTTGAACCCCATGGAGGGGACTTCTGGTGAAAGAGGGGTTGCTCGCAGGCACAGTGCACTACGCTGTTGTGCAGGTGCCCTGTGTGTTATAAAGAGTAAGAGCTTTGCCCCTTCCCCCTGCCAGCCCACGGCTCATGCTGCAGGTGACTGGCATCATTAATCTTTTGAGCATTACTCGTGTTTGGAAACTGGCAGGTGGATGGTGGAAATTTCCATGCCTACGCTTGCTTGCTTGCACTGTATTTCTGCGTAACTCTAAAGCCGGGAGAGCCGGCTCAGGGGTCAAGGTGATGCTCCTCGGGTCCCGCACCCCTGCCCGTCGGTACCCCAGGAGCTGAGCCGAGCCCCCGCATGCACCATGTGCGGGTCAGCATTGCTGGTGGCCGGAGCCTGAGGGAAACTAAACGTTCAAATCCCTCCAGAGAGCGCTCAGAATTTGGGGCTGCGTTATTCCAGGCTCTCTTCTTGCTTACGTCCCTTTTTCTTAATCAGCTGTTTCGATGGCACAGTCCTGTGGGGAGGGAGGGCTTCGGCTCCAGCAGCACCAGGACTTACGCTCCCCCACAACGGAACGGCCCTTCGGTCCCGCCGTTCCACTGTTCGAAGCCTCGCTCGCAGGCTCAGCAGGGATGGGGGGGGTCAACGCGCCGGGCAGTCTCACCGCAAAATGGACGTAAAACAGGATGGTGTTTTGTATCGGTGTCATGTAACACGTTCCCCGCTTTCCTCCGCCAGGCGCGCGGTGTCGTACACACGTACGGCCCTTTCCTGCCACTAACGGGTTTCGCAGCGACGCCGCTCGGAGCGATGAGATTTCGTGCGTAGGTGACACCGACGCGTCATCGCCGCTCACGGCGTGGGTGTGATCCCAGTGGCACGGGGCTGCAGAGGGGCGTGCTGCTCCCCCCGACCGCCCGGCCACAGCCTCGGCACGGTAGGTGGGAGAGACGGCCCTTCCCCACAGTCTTGCAAAAAAACCCCCAGCCCATTTCTTTTAGGTTTAGCTTGGCCCCTTGATTTTTGAAAGGACTGGTAAAAATACAGGTTTTGCTGGTGATGTTAAAAAGGCTTTTCTCCACGTACAAAGAAACCTTTCTCCGTGCAAAGAGCTAGGTGTGATTCATGGGACGGGAAAACGGAACCCGAGGTATTAATTAGGTTTGCCTAAAGTCTGACCCGGTTTGCTGTTGTAGCTGCCTACACTACATTACTTTTATATTTCTATTTGTTAGAAATTAATGTTCCTAGCAGCGTTTGAAATACCTTGAGCTGCATTAAAACGCCTTCAAGTGATGGATGGGTATGCAGCGTGGGTTCTGCGATTTGCACTGTAATTCAAGGGGAACGGTTTGAGCAGCGCGAGGGGCTGGCGTATGCCCGATTGATCGGCCAGCTCGGCTCAGGCAGCCTGCTCGTGTCAGGCCTATTTCACAGCGAAAGAGCCTCTGAAGCTCAGCACGTTATGTCAGCCGATCTACTTTCAAGGACAAAGGAGTTCTGCTTCATCGGCAGCAG
>NW_010530154.1:0-8073 GCF_000687285.1 Phaethon lepturus | reverse complement strand
ACGACGGGGCCGGCGCTCCCTGGCTGCCCCACGCAGGGCAGACCCGGGGCAGTTTACCCCGAAACCCTTCACGGGCAACACGCAAGATGCTTGTGATGGGGCACTAAGCCCCTGGAATGCCGTAAAGTCTCAGCTAGACACGTATTTTGTTATAAAAGAGGAATGTGCAGGAGGCTTATTTGGTGAAATTTGTTCTGGGTGTATTGTGCCAGAATTGCTGGTAGAGCTGGGAGACACATAAACGTGCACCTTCCGAGTGCATCTGGGGTCAAACCTCGCTGGTTTGATACCAGTAGCAAATCTGCGGTTGGCAGCAGTTGATGCAGTTGAGATTTCAAGTAAATGCCCTGCAGGGAATTCCCTTGCTCGGGCCACGCAGCCGGGGACGGCAGCACCAGGGGTCATTTTCCTCTTTAACGTCTCCTACGCTACACTAAAACCCATCACATATTCTAGCTTCGCTATTGGCAAAAGCGTACGGAGCTCTTTCTTTCAGATAATAACTTCTGCAAGTCATTAGTATCATGGAAATTTACGCTGTATAAAAAGCGAGAGAAATCTTCCCGCGGGAGCACTCCAGCATCCTGAGCAGCTCCAACCCCTCCCAACGCTTGGCCCGCTAGTTTCTGATCTTTGCAGGTGACCTCTTGTCTGCCTGATGTACCAGCCAGCAGATGCGTTATTCAGGGCTGCTGTAATCATCCTCCCTACTTAATTTTTTTTACAGGAGAAGAGAAGAGAAGAGAAGAGAAGAGAAGAGAAGAGAAGAGAAGAGAAGAGAAGAGAAGAGAAGAGAAGAGAAGAGAAGAGAAGAGAAGAGAAGAGAAGAGAAATACCCCTGCTCCTCAGAGCACTGCCGCATCATCCCTCACAAGATGTCTCACTTGTTGAGCATACGTAACTTCTGGAGCACTTTGTCCTCTCCCCGGGGCCCGCCACGTCTCTGGCTTTGGTGGCAGGATCTAAACCAGCCCTGCTCGAGTGGGATTAGCAGTGACCATGGTGATTTCCTCCAGGTTAAATGTTTGTGGAAAGCGGGCAAAATTGGTCAAAAGAACTCATCTTTTCTTAAATGAAGTACCTCTGTTCCCAGACGAAGGCAGTCTCAATTTCCACTGTGGGAAGGACAAGTGATAATGGGCTTAAATTGCAGCTCAGGTTAGGTATGAGGGAAACCCTCCAAGGGTGGTTGGGCGTGGGAGGGATATTTCGGAGGCTGAAGGCTTCTTGGGGCTGTCGGAGCAGCTCATCAGCAGTGCTCCAGGCCAACTCACTTCTCCTCCTCCAGGGTAAAATGACCTCTCAAGGATTTTTCCAGCTCTCCTCTGCGTGATTCAATATTTCTAAGAGCTTCCCCAGGTCTGAGCAGGTTACAGGGCAGCAGAACAGCGACAGTAAAACTTACACAGACGAGCAGGGCGGGGATGGGCGTGCAGTGCTCGACGTGGATCATGGCAAGCAGACTCGGCAAATGGCCTTCTCGGGCACCGGAGAAACATAACCTGGAAATAAGGATAGCAACGCTGAATCCACTGGGCGTACAACAGCCTCCTCAACATCCAGCCGTATAACATCTCTAACCTCAGCCGCCCTCATCGGCCTTGGCGTGGAAGGGAGCTGTGGCCGGTGGGTGCTGGGCTGCAACTGGGGAGACCTCTAGAGACCGCCTGCATAATCCAGCATAAGTTATTTAAACTAGACCCTTCGTTTTGCGAGGCCTTTAACAGCTATTGCCATCTGTGAAATGGACTGCTCTGGGGTGCCGAATTACCTGCGAGGAGTAGGACTGAAATCTGCCCAGTCCCTGCCCGCTGGCCAGCATCACCTCCTTACCCAGGGTGGCATGAATACCGTGAAGGTTGTGTGGTGATCAGACGTACATAGCCAAGGCATAAAAAAATCTCATAGATAATGTTTCCAGTTTCAAAAGGTTTTTGGATAAGGTTTAACATGCCTTAAGGTTTCATTTTTAAGTGTGTAACCCGTTACGTATGCGCTCGGATTTGTGGCGTTGCATGATACTCATGAAAGCGCTGAGATAAAAACTTTCCCAAGGTACTTCAGATTTGGTTTGTTTCTTACAAAAAAAATTATTATTTTTTTTTAATTAAGTTCAGACAGGTTAATTACTATAACTAGACTTTATAGACTATAATATAAGAGACTTTACAGATTCTAGTCCCACTATCAGCAGCGTGCATGCGAAACCTCTTGCCTGAAAGGAGTTCTTCCAGCACAGGAATGAAAATGTCTGTAACTGGGAAGAGCACCAGGCCCTGAAACTCCTCTTTGAGCAAAGCACAGTTTAGCTTGTAGCTACTGGAGCTTTATTGGTGTAAAATGACTTTGGTTCCATGCTAAAGCTGTGTTTGGCTCTTACTGTGAGCTATTCCACATCTGCAGACACTTTCAGTAGCTCGTAAAGATTATTTTGCAAAAGATTCCGCGATTGAATATTACATTTGCTGATTTGAAACAGAGCAATTCATAACTGAATGTATCTAACACACCCAACAATGACCTCATGCTCTACAACATCCAAAACGTCTAGCTAACATTCCTTTAGCAAATTAAATTAAAACAGCCCCTCCCCGAATTAGATAATGTTCATAAAATTGTACTCCATCTAACCTTGATGAGGTAAAAAGGTATCCATTTATTCCTCCAAATGTAGATAGGGCCACTGAGACTGGCATAACCCAGGAAAAATAGCCCAGTAACTTTTCACCAAATGTCTAAAGCAACAGAAGGCAGAGAAACTGAAATACACTGCAAAGCACAGAACCGAAATCAAAGTGTGTTTTAGACATCCAGGGAATGGTTTACTTACTACCGCCACAGCGTTGGAGGACAAGAGCTCTTGGGGTGACATGGCAGTGAAATATGCAATGTTGGTGAACGTATACACAAATGTCACCAATGGGATGGATATGAATATGGCACGAGGTAGGTTCCTAATAAAAGAATTAGGAGGGTAGATAAGAAATTACAGTCATGCACAACGAGACCACAACAACCGTGTACGGCCCAGGGGAGGTCACCCAGCTGGGTGGGTTCACCGGCTGTTTCTCCGGAGGGGAGCCGCCCTCCCAGCGGCTCTTTGACCTGCTGCAGGTTGGAGAAGGCTGAAAATGCCGCGAAACGCCAAGCCTGCGGACGGGAGCTCCGTGGGACAAAGAATACCACGTGCTCCCACTGGGCTGTTGATTGGGATTGAGGCAGCGCGTTGCTGAAAAAAGAAATAGCCGTTCCTCAAAAGCCCTATGTACAGACACCAGCGGTGGAATAAAATGCCTTGTTTTGCTTTACCTTCACCTGCTCTGAAAAAGAACGGGATCCTGTTGTTCAGGTGGCTGCCTTGGCCCGTCCCAGGCTGGTCTGGTCATACAACGCCGTGGCAGCTTACCGTGGCGCAGATGTACTTGACCTCCGATCCAGAGACCTCCTTAGAGGCGGACACCTGGACTGTTCTGTATCTAACACAACGACGCATTTTCCTCTGTGTGTCAGATTGGGAAAACCGTTTTTTAAAAATGTATTTAACCTTTGTGATTTTGAACAGATTTAGTAAAAATGGGAAGCGTTTTTCATTATCCAATTTTTTTTTATATTTTAGTTGTCCCTCAGAGGCTGCAAAAATAATTTTTAAAAAGCCATTCACTCAGTTTTCTTTTTATTTCTCAATTAAGGCCATATTTGCCTTATTTAAGTAATAATTTTTTATTATTCAGCTTTGAAATCGTGGTGGTCCGTTAAAATGTTGGTGTTTTATCGAAGGAACACATTACCACACTTTCTTTATTCCTGCCAAGATCTCTGGACGTGCACTTTGCCACTCACTAGTGTGAAGGCACGTGCAGAACCACTCATAAGGCTGCAGCTTTAATTCGTTCCCATCCAGGCTGTGTAATAGCTTAAATTTCTCCTTGTTTAATTGCTGTGTGCATTGGATGCCCAGAAATAGCTAACGCTCCGAGAGCTGCTCCTGGCATTTGTCATTCCACTCGATCAGCTCAGAAATGTTAAAACGTTTGAGCTTTGCTTTACTAAACTAAAATTCACGTTCCCTCCAGCTTTCCCATCTCGCTCATGATAAATCATTTCCGAGCCCCTTCCCGTACCCTGGGCCAGCAGCGACCCGATGTCAGTGGCCCCGGCGGGCAGGTGCCCACGGCCACGCTGGGGCGGGGAGCGCTGCCTTTGCCGCGCAATGACTCCAACCTTCTCTTTCAGGCGTCTGCGGAAGATCCCTTTTGGGTGCAAAACCAAAGCAACTTCCAGTGCAATTCAACTTTTTTCTAATAGCAGTGATTCTGCCTATAGATACTTGTGTGGCATCTCCTCAATGGTTAATCTTCTACTATAGAAGCACTGTACGATTGGAGAGTGCCGTAGAAATAATGCTTTGTCGACAGGCTGGTTTGATTCAGTTCATGCCTTGTGCAATATGTTCTTAATTCCAGTGTTTCTTTATCTTATTTGCTTTACAAAAAATTTATGTCTCCTTTAGAAACACTGGTCCCATAGACATGGAATGACATCGCTGCAGCTTATTAAATGAATGATACTACCAGATGGCTCCAATGTCTCAGCACTTCAAAAAAATGCGGATGGCATGGAAGTGGATACTTGCCTGCGGGGATCAACCAGTTCTTCCGTTACATAGTTCAAGAAGTTCCAGCCGCTGAATGCAAACGACCCTTGAAGAAAAGCTAACGCTAAATGCCCCACCGACGGAGTCATCCAAAAATTGAATGCGTTGCTTAGGGTCAGCTCTTCATAGTTTCCTGCACAGAGAGCACAAGCAAGAGGTTAAGCCACCCCTAGAGGAGTGCTGCCTGCCAGAGGCACTGGGAAATAGGTAACCCGTTGGGGTTTATTCTTTATTTTTATCCTTTATTGTGTTTGGGGCTTCACGCTCTCCATGTTCTAGAGGTCACCACAGCTGGCATCGCGCTTGCGGTGCCTTCTGCGGGGTGGCCTCCTGGGAGGCAGCTCGGGCTGTATGCACGGGCAGCGCCCACGGCGCCGGCGTCACTGCCGCGACGCGTGGGACCAACCCGGCCAGTCTGAGGATGGCTCCTTGGCGGGGTTAATTCTTACCTGCTCTTAATGTGGTTTTCTTTTACAAGAGTTTGGTGTCATTTAGTAGAAATACTGAAAAATAAAATGCCTATGGGGCTGGAAGATTTGTCAAGATTGCGGGACTATTACTGCTGAGAAAACACGTTTCCTGCTCTCTGTAAACGCCGTATTTCATCTCCCTTTACATGACTCATCATACACATAATAACAACATTGTGAGCCTTTTGTGTTCCCTGCTTTCCATTAAGATGGAGAATCAGAGAGACTTTTTTTGCCTGTTTTTAATTTTATAAATGACTTGCTGTAGGAAATTGGACTATGGCCCAAAATGAAGCAGGTACCTTCGCGCCCTGGGCAAGGCGTCACTGATTTTACACCCAGAGCATTTCCAATCTAAAGAACGTGCAACAGATGATTAAAAAATTTCAGTAACTATTCAGGAACATCTTCAGCTGCCCTCCTTTATCCTATCAGAACCAACAGGGCAGGTCAAAAAGGGACTTGTTTAAAGGGATACAGCTAATTTCTCTGCTGTGCCATCCTCTCCACGGCTGCCTGAGTATACAGCCCTGCAGCTCGCTAAACCCCCCGCGCCTTCGGGCTGGTTCGTCAGGGGTATGAAACAGTGCAGTAAGTGGGAAAAGTCAAGGCTATCAACAGTACCATACCCATGTTAGAGCGGTCTCACAGAGTACCTTTAAAGATCTGTATGAAGCCCACAATAATGATAAGGGCCAGGGCTAAGAGTTTTCCTGCTGTAAATATATCCTGAATGCGCGTTGCCCATCGAACGCTGGAGCTGTTCACCCAGGTCAGGAGGACTGGAGAGCAAAAGACTGAATTCAGTGAAAGGAAATTATGTTTGTTTAAGAATACACAGCCAAAGCATTGAAAAACACAGACCGAGGTGCACGTTCCCGGGGGGGGGAGCTCTCGTGTGGCCAGGAGCAAGGATGAGGAGGAGCACTGCCTTCCCCGAGGAGGCTCCCAGAGGAGCCAGCAGCTTTCCCTCGGGCACTGCTGGTCGGGGCTCCCCCCAGCTCTGGTAACCCGCGCAGAGCTCAGCAAGCAGGGATCGCCACCTCCTCGCGGAACCAGTGAGCCTCTTCCGTCCCCATCGCCCTGCTTTGCTTTTGCCGGCTCCGTAAGAAATTAACGCGGAGCCGGCGGCATGCCGCGTGTCCTACACGCTTGCAGTTGCGCACGTAAGAGAAGGTTCGGAAGGGCTCAGGTGGCAGTGGGTAGCCCGTGCCGGAGGGTCACCCGTGCCGGGCACCCATGGCTCTGCAGGGAGCCCAGCAGTGCCCCATCCCACAAGCTGACCTGCTGCCGCTTTCCCCAGGAGCCGCAGGGATTCGGGCACCGCAGCCCGCTGTGCTTGCCGCGAGCAAGCGGGAAGGGACAGAGTATCCTGCAGTGGTCGTGGTGCCTGTCCTGGGACCTCCCCACTTGCCTTTTGGGTTGTGGCCGTGGCCCCAGCCTGGCTGGAGCGGCCCCTCGAGCGGTTCCATGCAAAAACCGAGGCAAGCTTTGTGTGTGTGCGAGAAGCAAATACTCACGTAAACACACCATGGAGAGGATCCTGGAGGCATTATAGGGGGGGGTGCAATTAGGGAAGACGGGCTGCAGGACGTAGTTTGAGAAGGTCAGCGCAATGACGGCCAGGCTGGTAGGGTACATGATAAGCACCGCACTCCAGAGCAGCAGAAACCTGAAAACACAAGAAAAAGCACACGGAAGCTGCGCTGGGAGTGTGCTGGCGGAGGCAACGCAGGCTCCGCTGGGCTGTGCTTTGGAGCAGCTCCATAGGCATTGGGACCCAGTGCCTTCACCCCAGTCACACCTAACAGTCACCTGCTTGTGCCTCTCCTCCTCCCTTTTCCCACGTTCCCAGCACCATCTGCATTTTAAATTGAACGTTTTAAAGCAAATGACAGCTTAGGCACGTGTGGAAGAGTGAGGGTGATGTCCAGCGGGCACGCTTTGGTTTAGCTCTGTATGTCAAAGGGAAAGCATCTCTGTTGCTCCCGGGCTGATGCGTTACCGCAGCAGACGGCAGTCCCTGCGCTGAAGGGCTCCAGCAGGGCGCGGGCCAGCTGCGCTCCCGGGACTGCGACCGGCTCCCCAGCGGTCACGGAGAGGTTTCTTGTCATCGCCCAGGTCGGCTCTGTGACCCGGCCCGGGGCAGCTCGGAGCTGCCGTACCCTGCGGGCGCCCAGCCGGGGCCCACCTGGGGGCTGAAGGCGATGGCACCGAAGGAGGTACCCTTGCAAATATGAAGTGTGAGATTTTTGTGGTTTCTCACTCTGGGAAAAGGAAAAAAAAATAGTTGTAAAAGCAGCGGTGGATCTGGTTAGTGTTTTAAAATATTTGAAGTATTATTTCTGTAGTGAGAAGTAGTCATTGCAAGAAAGTGAAACCCTTCGCGCAGGTACACACACACGCATCATTCATACACGTGCGCAAGCGTAGCATGCAGGGATGCCCAGCACAAATGAGGATCAGAAATGACATTTCAAAATAAGACAGTATAATTTCTAGATTGTGCTGTGTTGTGCTTTTAAAAGCTGCTCCTGCCCAGCACACTGCCTGTGCCCAGCCCCTTAAATCTGGCACAGCTGGGGGTCCCTCCCGGTCCGTGGCCCGGGAGGGAGGGAGCGCTGCTCGCCGGGTGAGGTGGTGAGTGACTCTCAGTCCCATCCTTTACTGTGCCTTCTTGTTTCTGAGAAGTGTGGGGCAATCTGATGCTTCCTTTTTCTTATTAACTACTGGAGTAAGTATTTGGTAAGCTGGTGTGATGCAAGAGCTGGTTACCTTCCCAAACGGCACTATTGTTTTTACAACTCAGGGGTTTTTTTTTTTTTTCCTTTCTCTTTATTTTGTTGTGTGACTCCTTTGTTTTCAATTTTTGATGTTTTTCATCACGGTTCGGAGCAGTTTCCTCCAGTGATCGCTCTGCGCTATGCGGTGCTGCGGGTGGTGTACCCA
>NW_010530153.1:22324-46896 GCF_000687285.1 Phaethon lepturus | reverse complement strand
GATGACGCGTTTTCCTCGGGCAGCGGGCAGGGACCGGTGCCCGGAACACCTGTCCGCCTCGGCCAGGCAGAGGCCGGTCTCCGGCTTCGGGGGCTGAGCAGTCCCGCGCTTTGCGACCCTCCCGCGTTCTTCAGGCGGGACATGGCCCGGCGCGAGGAATCGTGTGGTTTAGGGGAAGGGCTGCAGCGGTTAGGGCTCTTGTGAGCTGTTATGGTAATCGGGGACCAAGCCGCGGAGCGACCACTTCACTCGCCAGCAAAGGCGAGCTTTCAGAGCCCATTATCCCAATTTTCATAAAGAGACCCCTGAAAAACGTTGGTCCTGTACCACTACTCTAAGGAACCCGTGTCTGGAGAAACTCAGTCTGAAGCCCCTGGTGAGGCACTCGAGTAACACATCCCTAAGCCGTGGCTGTAAGCCCTTCTATGTTGCCCTTTCCTCCTTTTTAATTAGGAAATACTTGCTTACTGCAACTGGAGCCTAGAGTTTGAACACCTACAAAGGCACCTGTAACACAAAGCTAAATCCAAGTATTCTATCTGCAAGCAAAACAATCACATTTAAAAAACCCCAAGCAAAGCCAAAAAAAAAATTTTATCTGTACCTTCAGTCTTTCATAGTCTACTCCTGGCTACCACTTCTGCTATTATAGCTACTGCAGAAGCCTTCCTTGTAGTATGGGAGCACCTCCCAGCTTCCCCTGCTTTTAAAGAGCTACTGTCCTGCCCTTAACGGCTTCATGTGTTTCAGGTGGCTTAATTCTTTAATGAATCTGAACTTCTTACAGTTCTGGTAAAAGTATTACATAAGTCTGAGTGGTATACTGTGTGCAATGTGTACAAGCCATTGCTATTCCAGTGTTTGCTCTTAACCTATGGATGTATTCCAGAGGAAAACTTCCACCTTTTGAAATACCTCAGAATTTTCCTGTGGAAAGAATGGCATTGGCATATGTGCTTCCAGATGTAACACTGTGTGCTCAGGTGTCTTGTTTTCACAGCCCTTGTGTGCAGCCACCTGAAGAACCTGGAGTGATGAATCAAACAGAAAGTCTCCGGCTGAGTGCTTTCATGGGGTTTTAGGTTATTGTTATTTAGCACTTAATTTCCCACCATCTTCAGAGACGTGTGTTCAAAGCCAGAGCTTTCAAAGCGAACGTAGTTTTCTGTTGATGCTGAAGACACTACATCTTCACTGTAGTCATACAAGAAAAAAATTACTTACCATACCAGTTTTCTCATTTGAATGATCTTACACTTCATACTGTGCTGCTTTTCACAGCACGTTAGAAAACCCTTGGTGTTCTTCCTTCATCCTAGGAGGGTAGATCACCATAAGCCATCCTCATGCCAGAATTGGCTTGAGGTGTGGTTATCTGGCTGGAGCTCTTCTCTGGCTGCTGCTGCATGGCTGCTGGAGGTAGCCAGTGTTGTGCCTTCCCTCACGTGGAAGGGGTCAGTAAGGAATGACGTAATGCTTCCTTTCTAAAGGCAGATGTAGAGGACTGCCAGTCCATGCTGGCTTGAAAGCTTGAGAATTGAATCTGGACTTTGCAGCCATGTTTATTACCAACTGGCTGGACCAGCCCCAAACGGTTTTAATTCTGGTTTTGTTGTTTGGTTTTTTTTTTTTTAACAGGTGGAGATTAATTTTTTGTAAACTTGTTTTCCATTTGATGCACTGTCCATACCACTGTTCTTCCTAATCTTCTGTTGCAAAAGTAGCAAAACAAACAAACTACAAATTAAAAGAAATCCTTCCATGTGGCATTCTCACAGACTGGCAAAAAGCATTGTTTTGGAGAGGCATCCCAAACTCTGTATGCAAAGCACAGCACTTAATCTGTAGATAAATGAACCGTTCTCTTAATGAAGCTGCTAATATCGTATGCATTTTGATAGAAAATTTACTCCTAGATAATATATCTGACTAGAATATAGCTATTTACAATCTCAGTCATATCCTGTTGTATATCACATAGCCCACACACAAGGGGAAACAGTAGGAACACGAATCTACTGGCAGGAATAGTAAGGGTTAAAAGAGATCTTGTGTCATTGTCACACTTCAGCCATCTTGATGAATTGAGCAACACTTGTAAAATAAATACTATTTGCAGTGGTGTGAAGTATTCACATCTAGGATGTGAGCCTGTTCTCAATGAAGCAAATGGCAAAATTCCCATCAATTCCTGTAGTCCAGATTTGTAACATGTTAAAATGATGTTTCACAGGCTTGCTGTATATTTTGCCTGCTTAGGTAGAGAGTGTGACTGTGTTTAGGTGGTAATGGAATTTCTCTATTTTTCAGTCACTGAATTCATTCCTCATCTGTTTTGCACGTAGTTGTCCTTCATGTGTAGACTCTGCAGGGCAATTGCAATGAAGGGTCAAAAGCCACTGGAATAGGCAAGAAAATGGGCAACACCAAATAAACCAAGTGTTCCACTGCTTGGAGACCGGTGCATTCGAGGTGTTCATTAGTGCCCAGTACCTCAAACCAGTGATATCCAAACAGAACTTGCACTCTGAAGCAGGCTACCAAATCCTCAGGCAGTCTCTCAGCATCTGAAAGCTTCTACTTTTCTTTTTGTTAAATTATCTTCTGTAGGTTATGGAAGTCATCTATGTGGGTGAAATGTGAGAATTTTAAACATCCAGTTTATTTTTCTGTTATGCTATTTATGTTTTGCAGTAGTACTCTTTGGACAGGAGAAGTAACACTTTCTCTTTGTTTATGGTCAGTTTATTTTTTTCAGTTGGTTAATTTTCAGGGTTTAATGTAGTAACTCAGAACTGCAGGTTTTAAGATGCATTGTAAACTGGGTTTTAATTACTCTTTGCATTTGCTTTTGTTACAAAAGACTCATACGAAATTTTTCATATCCAGGGGATATGTTAACTTTTGCCTTGCCAAAACTTAAAATTCAGAACAAGTACAACCTAAAAAGGCTTGATTAGCCCATCTACTTGTAATCTGTTTTGCAGAACAGCCTTGAAATTATACACTGCTTCCATTCACTGTGATAGCCACAACCACCAGAGATGTCCTGGATCAGAATTTTCCACGGTCCGGTGTGGTCTTCGTCTGCATCTAATAGGGCTGCAGGGCTGAGCTGTAACGAAGTTGTCCCTGGCTTGGGTTCATGAAAGGAGCAGAGAGTATGAAGGGAGAAGAGGGAGCTGGTGTTCTCAGCGAGTGCTGTAGCAAAAGCCATCATGCTGTTGGCTACCAGCGTTCCAGCTCTGTTCCACAGACACTTGTAACCTCTAGTTTGGCTTAGGGCTTCTGGAACAGGCTTTGAGGCCTCAGGGCCAAATCATGCTGTGACAAGCTCTGGACAATGGAAGATGATGAGGCCAGCAGAGATAAATGGTGGTGTATCCTCTCTTTTTTAGTTCCTGCAGGATTGAGCAGTGTGCACGGTATGTGCTGCAGATGGCAACTGAGAGAAGGGGCTGGCCGTGCCCTTTAGCTGGCAGACTGTGTTCTCTTGGAGCTGCCGTGTGCCAGTCAGCGTGGGAGAAGATCTGGCTCCTTGTCATTCCCTGAGCTGATACATGGGAATCTTGCCCTCCTTCCTACCCATTTTTGCTTCCCTCGACATCACGTGTGTGGGAGGGGGGAAACGAAGGGGGAGAACTTGAGGCAAATGTGAGAAGTGAGTGGAATTGTCTGAAAGTATGAGGTATTCTCCAAGATTAATCCCTCCTGTCAGGAAGGGGGTGGACTTTTGGATCACAGCCTGAATTATACATGTATACTATTTTTATGCAGGGAGTAATTGAAATATGTAGCATAAAATTATGTTAGTGGAAGATAGGTGAGCAGCCACCCATGTGCCATGAAATAGCCGGTAGAGGAGATCATGAGGACAGCCTCTCACAGACAGCTAGAGAAAGAAGGGATGATTCCCAGCCCACTGAAATTTTTTCTTCTGCGATGTAGAGCTCTCCTGTACTTGGGTGTGTCAGCTCCATATCACAAGTCTTCTGTCATCTGTTTATTCTGCTTCAGTTTGATTGAGTTCAAGGGCTAGACCTTCATCTATGTAAATATGGCTTTAATGCTTGATTTATAGAAGCCAAGCATCTGCAGAAGGCTCTCATTAGAAGCCACGGCTCTCTTCAGCAGAACAAGCTCTCCAAAGAGCTGAATAGAAGTACAGAACACAACACTCATGAAGTTGCAGGGATGAGATCTGCCTAAAATTGTCAATACCCTTTTATTGTTGTTGTTGAAATGGTAAATAGATGCCTCAAGCAACCATCCGTCATCTTCGTTATTGAAACAAAGAATTTCAAGGGAAAAAACACATTTTCTCATCTACAGTAGGACAAATATTGCAGAAAAGAAATTGGGGCTTGCAAACATCTGTGCATTAAAATCACAAACTTGCTTTGGCATTTATGATCCTTTTTAATAATCTTTTTTTTTTCCTATGGACATGCAAATCAGTGAATCTGGGTGATTTACAAGCTCATTTGTGGAAAACAAAGGGTTTTCAAGTGTTTGTATGAATTCGTATTTGTGAACTTCGCTGCTAGAATTCTTTAGCTAACATTAGCTTTCAGTCTGTGATGTATAGACTACTGGTAGTCTGCAGAAACAAGCTATTTGTTCATGAGAGCATAATTAAACAAAGCAAATAGAATACTTCAGTCTGTTGGGTTTTGTATTTTCCACTAAAAGATCAAGAAGTTCATACGGTAATTTCTTCATCTGCTTGTGCAAGGTGGGAAAGGAGACCTGTGATAAAATGTGTGCATCCAGGTTACTGCTCCATTGCTGGTAGCAGCAGTGTCAGCTGTGCTGTAGATACTCCTCATGGTGAGGTAAAGTTGGGCACAAGAACAACTGAATCTGCAGGTTTCTACTCCTGCACGTCCTGTTCTTGTCAGTATGGAGAAGGCCATTGATTTCCTCCTTTTTCTTTTTTTTAAAAACAGATTTAAGTGAGAAATCTAAATGTCTTATATAACTTACTTGGCTGATCATATTGAAGAGTCACTCAACGATCTTGCCAGCACAGGGTAGTCTGGAATATTTTTGTGCCATGAAGTGTCTGGACCATCTAGAATGACAAACAAGCTTGGAAAACTAGGAAGTGATTCGTAGATATTTGTCATCAGAATAAATGCCAAATTATTTCAAGTTTGTAGCTCCTTGGCTGAGACAACTCCAGCTTATGTATCTGATCAGCAAAAAAATAATAGGCTATTAACTCTGCTGAGGGATCTGGTGTGGCCCCTCAGTTTTAATCCAGGGTCCAATGGCATGCCCTGCTGCTTTCATTTTAGGAAGAAAGCTGCTTTCTGCTTTGCAGCTGTATCTTATTAGTGCATACTTGCCTGAATACTTAATATATTCTTCTTCTTCCTCCCTTTCCTGTGTTTTACAGTGGATCCCTTCCTTGACTTTATCCGCTTAGGCATAATGGTCGCTTAGGTATGTGCCTTCTTACTTATAATCCTCCCATGGCCCTTGCTTTACAAATGCAGTTGTGGACATACACAACAGAACCACAGCAACACCTTTTTCTTGACTACAGTCTCTGGCTCAGTCCAAACATTTAGTACTGTTTATGTCCTTTGGTCAGTCTTTGCTCTTCACTGCTTGTAGTTGGTAAAAGTCAGCTGTTGAGTACTACTTGCGTTTATACTGACCTTTTGGTTCATTTCACTGTCAAGCTGTGCAGTAATCTGGTGCTGCTGCTTTTTAAGTGCTGTCAGTGCCAGACCAACTTAAATGCAAACAAGTTTCTCTGACCTCCCTCATGCCTTCTGTTTCCATCAAAATAGAAGACAAAAGAAATGGCCAGTGTCTGGTTTTGTTCACTGGTTTTTGTTTGCCACTGTCATTGAGGCAGTTCTGTGGAGGTATTCATTACTTACCAAACACGTAAGGAGACAGAGTTTGCTCAGCATCATGCAGTCTCGTTTGTCATTTAATGCAATTTGGACAGATGTACTTGAAGATTAAGAGTGAAGGTGGGAGCAGACAGCAGAGAAGAGCTGTTAAATGGCCAAGTAAACCAGCTGAATTTTAAGGAGTCTGTAAAGCTGTTCCAGATGAAGGGTGTGACGTGGAGAAAAGTAAAGAGAATCAAGCCCAGAAGGAGAAAAGTGCATTCACAGAGATTTGGTGGGAAGGCCAAAGAACTGGAACTTCTTGCAGCAAGATAGAAAAGTAGTGAAAGGATTTGAAGATGGAAGTAAATTAGATGAGGAGAGTGCTTTTGACAGGTGAATTTTGGCAGGTCTGGACTGCAGGATGGAGGTGAACTCCTGCTCTGAATCAGTAGGTGTCAGATTTACAAACTCTGTTAAAGCACCATTGCCTGCAGCAGTTCACTGGCATTTTCTCTCTGTTCCACCATGAAAAGAGCATTGAGACTTTGTGGAGCCGTTCAGGATAGTCAAGGTAGGAGTGGGAAGCTGAAACCAGGTTCTTCAAGTTCTTTCTTACCCATCAAATTGCATGCAGCAACCTGCACACAAACACACCCGTAGGTGGCAGCAGCTGGCATAAAGCACAAGGGTGGATTTTAGAATCTGTATACAGTTTTGAATTTTGTGGAGAAACAGTGATTGCATGGTAAAAGGATTCTAAAACAGGCCCTAAGTTCGTAAAAGGGTTTGGAGTTCACAATGAATTTATGAAAATCTTCATTCGGAGGTATCCTGGAAAATAATCAAGGAAAAGAGCTTTCTTCTTTTCTTCTTTTCTCTGAGATACAAAACCAATCTGACATATAACATTCTTTCTTCTGTCTTTGGACTTGTCTTCATTTTAGAGCTTCACAACTTTAAAGTTACACAGTTGCAGAACTACAATGGATGTGTATGGACTTGGTTGTAGCACTGTGCAAAGACACTGGTCAATAAATATAGGACACAACAGAACATTTCAGTTGGAAGGGACCTACAACAATCGTCTAGTCCAACTGCCTGACCACTCCAGGGCTGACCAACAGTTAAACTATGTTATTAAGGGCATTGTCCAAATGCCTCTTAAACTCTACCAAGCTTGGGACATCCACCACCCCTCTAGGAAGCCTGTTCCAGTGTTTGACCACCCTCTTGTCAAGTCTGAACCTCCCCTGGTGCAGCTTTAAACCAATCCTACATGTCCCTTCACTGGATACCAGGGAGAAGAGATCAGCACTTCCCTCTCCACTTAACTCCTCAGGAAGCTGTAGTGAGCAATGAGGTTGCCCCTCAGACTCCTTTTCTCCAAACTAGACAAACGCAGAGTCCTCAGCCACTCCTGAGAGGACCTGCCTTTCAGCCCATATCTAGAAGAAAGTAATCCAATTTGGAGTGTTGTACCTATGCCCAGTACTTGGTATTTTGCTAGTATGAAGTTTCTGACATCTGGCAAACCTTAGTGGCAATTAAAACCGTTATTTGTGCCTTACACAATTTCTGCTGGAAGTTGCTGCTCCAGGAGCAAGGGAAGCAGAAGAGAATGCCAACCTTTGCTGCAGCTACTGCAGTTCACAGTCCAATGTCTTATTTGAAACTGCAGTTAGAGCTCATTTGCCTTTCAGATGCTGGTCTGTGAACTGGAGCAGTTGTGGTGTGATGCACACATAAGGAAGCTGGTGTGGCAGCAGTATTCCTCAGGAGAGAGCTGGAGCCAGCATCACACAGCAACAGTAGACATCACTGAGCACAAGTCAGACCCAGGAGATGACATCAGCACAGGCCCAGCCTCACATGAAAAAGAAAAGTTTGTGTTGACTGAGCTTGCTTTAGAGATTCCAGGAATCTGAAAGTTGGGTTTCCCTGATTCTGCTGAAGATTGGGAGCTTTTTCATTAAGTGAAGGAGTTAATCACTCTTTCTCTTCTCATTCTTCCCAGGGTTTTTGAGCATTTACATTAACTAGGATTAACTAGCCCCAAAATGAAAATACTGTAAGAACTTGAGAAAAATTGTATGCCATTCTACCTAGTTATATTTCACTTGCTGATTTCTGATGTTACAAGTTTACTAGGTTTCACTGTGTGTAGTGTCAAGGAAAAACTAAGTAGACTAAACTTGAATATTTGCTTTAAAATACTCATTTCCACATACTGTTTTCTCTCCATCTTACCACTTAGAAGCTGCTTTCACCTTCCTTCCTCCAACAATGTAGTCCTTATTATAAAGGCAGTTCAAAGCTCAGTTTTTCTATTCCAAGAGAGTTACAGGCCAAACAGTTTCTCTCTAACTACTTGACAGCCCCTCAAAAGATGTAGCAATGCAGTCCTGACTCCCACAATATTTGGTGTTTCCTTAGAACCTTGTCCCCTGAGGCTCTTGATTAGATGAGAATCTCTGCTTTCAAGAAAAGAAAAAATGTAACTCATGACTTTGGAGCAGGATTTGAAGATATGATCCAGTCTCAAAAAAAGGGGTGGAGAAAGAATTTATTACATTTTTAAAAACATCTCAGTTTTGGAGAACCTAATTTGTGATTTTTCAGCACTGAAGGATGGCAATATTATACAGAGCTTTTAAATTAAAAAAATAGATACATTGCTAAATAATTCACAACTTCGCCAGACTAGACAAAACCATAGACGCTCATGTCTTTGAGCATATCATCATGAAATAGCCAGACTAGTAAATCTAAATGAGATGGCTGATGAAAGTTGATTGGTATTACACTAACTTGAATTAAAAGTTACAGTATAAGCATACCCAAAGGATGTGCCCAGAGTGGATCATGGTCAAATCTTGCTATATATGATCAAAAGACGAACTCTTGGAAACATAATATCGTTCACTGCAGGGGTTCAACCTCTACTGCATTTCTAACTTCAGTAATAATGCTTATACAAGGAAATGTGCAGGCGACTAAGGTTACCATCCTTGGGAATATGAATTTAAACATATCACAGATAATTATCCAGCATCTCACCAGCTTGTCATTTATCTAAGATGAGCTCTCAGTTTGCCACAGGCATTGATGAATATCCACACAAAACTTACAAATGCTCTGAGTTTCTGGATAGTAATTTTGGTTTAGTTATAACACAAGCAAGTTTGTAAAGAATGCAAAGGTTAAATGGTCAAATTAATCTTGAGATTGTGTTGGAAAAAATTACAACCAAGTAAGATGTTGTTTTAAAAAAGTGTTCGTACATTTTTAGACAAGTGTTAGAAGCCCTTGAAGAACTGAGATATTAATGAAGATTAATAAACTAGATTATAATGAGCCATTGTTACAAGTTTACTATGTTAAAAAGTTGAGTCGTTTTACAAAGTATGAATCATAATGTTTATATGAAAATATTTTACCTGAAATAAAATAAGCCCAATGATCACATTATAGAACACTGTCCAACTGAAACAGTTTGCTGTTTTAAGTTTAAAATATGTATTTATTTGTATGCATATATCTATTACGTATGCCAGTATGGTGACGTGAGATCTTGGGTTTAAATGATTTCTTCCTTGTGCAGGTAGATAACCATTTGTTGTATCTGTTTAAATGCGTTCATAATAGAATGGATTTTAGATTTCATAACTGGTTTTTGTTAATTTGCTATTTCTAAAATACTTGCAAGACCTATTCTGTTGCCATGACAATTTGATTTCCATAAACATGTTTTTTTTGTGTGTGAATGCCCAACATTGTATTTGCTATGCTGTGTTGGGGAAAGGAGATGGCAATTTGACACCATAGAAATCACTATGCAGAGAGGCCCATGTAGTCAGACCTCTCTCACTGACAGTGGTCAGGATGAGGTTCTTTATAGTAAGATTAAATAAACTCTTGCATCAAGGTTTATATATTTATATTCCCTGTAAGTGAAAAGATTTTTTTTTTTTTTTTTTTTTTTTATGTCTTCTTGCAAACACTGTTTTGGAGTCAGGAAGCTTTAAGTTTCCTCACCACTGAAAATTGGTTCCAAGAATCTGAAGACTAAACTCTAGCTAAAAGTACGGCTTGGTGTCCTTGGATCTAGATACACAAAGCAGCTGTCAGGACATACAATTCTCATTGCCCTGCAACCCACTGTGGAGCTTCTATCCTAGTGGGAAGTGTTCACAAAGGATTTAGGAGTGTGAGAAAGGACTGGTCACAAATTGAGACACTTGTGAGGTGTAGCCAGAAGAAAATCCCTTTCTAGCTGTGGGATCGGCATGGTTCCCCATACCTTCCTTCTGTCTTTGTGAGATGACTGCAACAAATCAGACCTGTTTCCAAACTCATGTATACCAGACTGGTCATTGAGTAATCCGTTGAAAAAGTAGGTCCATTGGTTTTGACGTAGTTATTGACAGTTTAGTTAGTGCAAATTCTCTGGACTGGGCCATTAATTCATCTCTCTCGATCTATTTAATTGTTAGAGCATTGCCAAATCTTCCCGTCTGTGTTGCAAGGCTGATAATGTTATTCGCTGCATGTCTCTATTTAGCTCTGCACCCAACAAACTGATCAATACCAGAGAAGGCTTAGCAAGGATTTTAGAAAACAAATACTGTTTTTTTTTTAAAAACCAGTATTTTAGACTCAGCATCACGAGATTTTTCCCCTCCTACTGAAATTTCATTGTAGCTACAAAAAGCTGGTGGGATGGTTCCTTGTCTCATGTAAAAGAGAGAAAAGAGCACAGTAACTACAATCACTGGCAATTGTGAGTACAAAAATGCTCTCTTGTATTCTCTTTTAAAAGCAAGAATGTAATGTTATACATTAACTTGCACCTGAGTGCTTATTTCACTCAGTCCTCTGCTCCTCCCACACATCCCACAAAAACAACATTGAAGTAGATTCTCCTAGCACTCCTTTGAAGCTGACTCCCTGAGGTGATCTAACTTTCGTCTTGTTTACATTGGTCAGCTGTACATGCTGACCTGATTTCTGTGCCTTGAGAGCTAGTCCGCACATCATATACCGCCACAAAAGACTGTTACACCTATCTGCAGAGGTGTAGGTAGCTGCACAAGTGCAAGGCAGAGCATGAACCAAGCCGTGAGTGTGGATAGAAGAGTGGTGAGGACTCTGTGTCATCAACCAACCATCAACCATTCTGTGTCACCAGCCCATCTTGATCCAAAATACTTCTTATGCACAAGGGTGCCAACGTGCAAATTCTCATTTCCATCAGTTAAGCCTCAGTATTCCCACTTTGGATGGTAGATTCAAGGCAAAGTAATTAAAAGTAGGATCTGTCTCCTTGTGCTGTGTGCAGCTGATACTTAGAAGAAGCCTGTGGTGGAGCCAGGAACAGAATTTAGACCAAGCATTAGTTCCCAGGAGCCACTCTTGCTCAGCAATTACACAGTGAATCCTTCTTTTACTGAAGCTGTGGTGAATAAATGGTAACAGTCCACTTCTAGTATTATCGACACAAGGAATAAAAGATTTTTCTTCTGTTAGCTAAAGTATGGTATACATGGTGCAATTGAAAATCTGGCCCGTTCTGCTCTCACATCAGTGCTTTCAATCCACTAGATGTTGTTTCAGTGCTCCTTTACTCTCTGTGTGCCAAGGCAGAACTGGACGGAGAGGATGTCCCTTTTCTAGTTGCTCTATGGACTCCAGGTCACATTGCTTGGAGCAACAAACAGTCATTTAAACAGGTACAAAATGTTCCCATTTCAGGCTAAACCCACTTGTCAGAACTGAGAATCCCCAACGTGCAGAGCAATGTGCTGTCGAGCCTCTAGAACCATTTTGCCTCACGTCTGCTCATCATTTTTGCTTCTTGTAACATTGAGCTTGCCCCTTGAGGTTGCTCCTGTGAATAAGTATTGCTTATTGTACAGAAGAGTTGCAGACCTGAGCTTTTACATTGCACTTAAAACCACAGAAGACTCTTCCTAAATTGCAATACTAAGTAGGACACCCATTGAGAACTGTATTTCCCAAATTAGCCAGCAACCAAAGCGAAAAATCTGAAGCTGTTGCATCACAAAACTTGTCTGTTTTCTCCCTTACGACCGTTGTTTTGTTTTAAAGATTTATGACGCTTCATCATATACTAGTAAATGTTCTTTAGTGTATTTTGTAAAAGGAATGATACCTCAATGACATGAGACCTTATTCCAGTGACTGTGATTTTAGTCTTTCCTGAGAAGTCCACTATTTACTGATGTGAGAAGTGCCAAGTAGGTAGCCGAGCAGGGTTTTACTGCATTATTAGTTCAGTAGCACTGTGAAGTGCAGACTACACTCAAGTCCTGTTACGATACAGAAAGATGAAGGAAGAGTTACGACACACATTTTGTGCAGACTGTTTGCAGAAGGAATAACCTGCTGAAGATTGTCCAGGAAGTTGGTGGCAGAAATGACAAGAGAATCTACATGGACTTCTTGCAATTCAGTGCCTCCAGTCACGCAGCCATACTTTAGTTTCCGTTAATCTCTTCCAAGGAAACTGTTTTATAATGAACTACCTCCATCACTCTTGGACTTTGTGTTCATCAGGAAGCAAGGTGGTGTCTGTGCCATGCATTAGTGGAAACGCAATAACTAGGTAGGATGGACAAGGCAGTTTGTAGTTCAGATGTGCTGGTTACTCCCCCACATGATCCTCTGATCTGCTTTATGCCTGTGAAAGCTACACACTATCTTGTATGTGCAAGGGGGACTTCACATTTTAGTACATGGCAAAAAACCCCAAACCAAAACCCAACGCCAGACAAGCACAGATGCACCCTAGAGTTGGCATTTGAAAGAACACTGATTTGTACTGTGCTTTGTAGTTTAGTATTAACAGATATTTGCAGTAAGTAGGCTCCACTGTATTCCTTCTTGTTTACACCGCAATTATGCGCAAAATGGGGCCTTACTGTGACCTTAAAATGTACTATTTTAAAATATATTATTTTTACAACTGTGTATGTGACTGTGGCACTGTATAGACAACAGAAAAAGAATGGGTCCTGTCCCAGAGGGTTGTGATAGAAATGTAACCCCAAGAGTCAGATCCAAGTTAAAAGAAATCTTAATAAAAACACACAATACAGTGTAATGAAAATAAAAGTATTTCCTTGAGTTGTATGTTTAAAGGCAGAGTTTTAAAGGCAGAGTTGGGACTTGTTTCTTAGCAACAGGGCTCATCTGAGCTATGCAAATGCTGTCATGTTGGGAAAAAAGATGCCCTCAAGAAGAAAGGCAATATGAAAGGAGCTAGAAACATCAAATTTAGGTGTCTTTCTGCTGTTGCAGAAGCATTTCATCAGCATTGCAAAACCTTCAGGCAACAACCAAGTCATTTTGATAAACTGTAATGATTAGAACAAAGAACTCATCTTTACTTCTGTTTCTCAACAGGGAAGAATGGCAAAAACAACATTTAAAAATATGTCCATTGGTATTACAGGGATACCATAAACCATAGTTTAGGTCCCATCTTCACTCTGTATCCATAATAGCATGGCTGTATTCTACACTGAGGGCGTAGGAGTCCTGCAAAACAAAGTCCTTGCTCTGTTGTACCTCATACTGTATCCAGTACTAGATGTTTCGGAGGAAGATCTGTAATAAACAGAGTCAAATGCAATAACCAGCCGTAGCAAAAGCTCCTCCTAAAGATGTTGATTTGCTAGCTGATACACCAAAGCAGGAGATAATTTTTATTAGCGTTATTTAGTCAAAATAGAATAATGGCAAATGTTCTTTTTATTGGACGTATTAGATGAAATTCATCTACCTGTGCATCTGAGTTGGTTGCCATTATAATCTGCGGGGAGGAATTAGGCACTACCAGTGTGTGACTCATCTCTTCTCTAAAATAGGTTAAGTGAATCACACCCTCTGGGGGCCTCCATCTCCTTTTTTTTTTTTTTTTTTTGACTGCAAAGGGTAACTGGCTCAGATTGAGACACCTCCCTTGTAGATATCTGAAGTTAGGTCAGATGAAAGCTACCCATTAACTAGTTTGCAAATAAGGCATTTGCTTTAATAGTTTCAAAATACATCATGGATTGCCCACACATCTTTCTGGATCTCGTCTTGTCCTTACAAAAACTCACAAGTAAGTCTGACCTCCATGCTATTTCCTAAGGCATATAAATTTACCATGTCTCATGTAATCTGTATGCTTTTGAAGCTTAGACCTCCTAATCTTTCTCATGAGTCCTCACATAAAAACCTTTAATTTCTGTAATTACTGTCATTACCCTTCCCCATAGCACTTTGCTAGCTCTTTTCTAAAGTCTATGTGTATTGGGTGTTGGTAGCAAGGTTTTGGCAGCAAGAGGGTTACAGGGGAGGGGGGACACATCTGTGAGAACAGCTGGAAGAGACATGCATGGAGAGCCCATGCTGGAACAGGTAGTCCTGACAGGAACTGCAACTTGTGGAGAACCCATGCTAGAGCACGTGTGTCCCAAAGGACTGCAGCCTGTGGAACAATCAACACCAGACCAGGTGAAAAGCATCAGGAGGAAGGAGTGGCAGAGAGGAACTGCTGTGAACTGACCACAACCCCCCATTCCCCGTCCACCCTGCACTGCCTGGAGTGGCGTGGAGGTAGAAGAGTCAGGAATGAAAGAGTAAAGTTGAACCTGAGGGCAGGGGAAAAATAAGGGGAGGAGGTGGCATTTTAATTTGTCTGTTTCTCACTATCCAGACCTCTTTTAATTGGCAATAAATATATTTTCTCCAAGTCCAGTCTGTTTCGGCTTTGCTTATAATTGGTAAGTGATCTCGCTGTTTTTATCTTGACCCACAAACTTTTTTACCTTATTTTCTCCCTCTGTCCTGTGGAGGGGATTGGGAGAGCAGCTGGGTGGGCATATGGCATCCAGCCAAGGTCAACCCACCACAGCACATCACTGATTTCTGTAATGCCATTGTAACCTCTTCCGTAGCATCCCTCCTCTAGTACAGTCTAAAAATTTGATAGCTTTGCTGACTGGAACACCTTGAGCACATGTGGCTACCCTGCTCACAGTGATACTTAGATCTCTTCCTTGAAGGATGTGCACAATGTTCTTTCCTTTAGGCATCATCTATAGTGTATAGAGAGGTCCATGCTCCATATCAGTAGCATTGAGAGCTGCTATATTTATTAATAGGACTGACAGATGAGCTCAGATGAATCCCGGGAACTGTCTACTTGCCTCTCCTCACTTCACCCCAGCCAACCAGGATGATGCCTGGCAGTCATCTCTGCTTATAATGACTAACGCAGGAAGGTTTCCCTTCTCACTCTTCTGACTTCTGCGGCATTGGCAAGTCCATCAGAAACTTGTGGCAGCTTAAGCAGTTACAGCTGAAGTAACAGTGCCTGTTCCATGCCCTAGCTGGAGATATACCACCTCACATCAAGAGATGGCAGATGAAAGCATCTATTAATACCTCAGTGCAAAGCCATGGTTAAATTAAGCTAAGTTTAAGTTTGGAAAGCTTTGGTCAGACTTTGCACTGAATCTGCTGTGGCCTAAATACACGTTCTCTTCTGTTGACTCTGATATGGGCTTATAACCTATACTAAAAAAAAAAGAGATTAATTGCCTGGCAGCTGGTCCTCTTCAGGCTGTAAATCCTTGTATAGTTGCACAGCGTAAGCACTTGATAATATGCTGTTGGACCAATTCTGCTCTCCTCAAGTCATAAAAAAATCCAGCATGTATCATTAGCACTGCTTAAACAGGAAGAACTAGAAACTATGACAACACAAGAAAGAGACTTTTCAGACAAACATTCTTCAATATCCTGTAGTATCCTCATTTTCTGATACACACTCATAATCCTAATCTGTACATTTCATTATAGCCAAAAGCCTTGGAGGGCAGGGAGGCTAAACTAGGAAAGCCAGAATTTGATCAAGTAACCTGACAACTCTTTCACTATGGCCTCAGGCATGATTTAGCCTGGAATTCTTTGATTTCAGTGGGAATTAGGTGCCTAAGTGTTTTCCGAAGTCCATGCGTTAGCTTCTCTGCCTTCTGTTTGTTCTTCAACAGAAGGAAGAGAACACTAGCATACCTAATTACAGAGACATGCACTGGGGTATCCTTGTACTTACGAAGTTCTAAGATGAAGAGAACTGGATGAAATGCTGCTGTTGGTCAGCATGGGCATTGGAAGAGAAGTGTCAGTATGTTCAAAACACAATACGTAGAAGAATATATGCAGAGTTATTTGCATATGTTAAAAATATTAAATGATTATAAATAGTTTAGGGCCAGACGTTTGAGAAGGATAAGAACTATACTCGTGTTCTCTCCCTGCTGAGCAGTTTGGCTCAGCTGTTAATCTTCACTAACTGGAAAATAGAAAGCACTTTTCCAATAGACTTTTATTGCCTAAATCCGAGATCTAGAAATGTGATGTTTTACATGCACCCCATGCCTGTCTTGTACGATTTGCCACTCCGCTGGCAATGATGAGGCTGAACTTTCCCACAGCACCAGACAGGTTCTGCTTTGTACAGCCAGCCAATGTGTCAGCAAAATGCACCAGCACCTTCTCCTGATAATTCTTTCTTCCTTAAAGTATTCTGTGATTTAGGGACTTCCTAACCCACCATCCCTGCATTGTAGTAGGCTTTGACTGACCTTTCTTCCATATGTATTTTAATCAGTATTCGTTCAATTACAAGTGAGGGGAGTTGATTACACTGTCTTACTCCATCCAGTCCTCTTCCCACTCTCATCCCACCGCAAGTCTGGTCTTGCTTTCTGTCAGATAAGCAAAAAAAAGAACTAGTTCCATGGGACCCATAGCTACTAGCACATGCATCAGCTTGAAACATCCTGCTGCCAGCCATACCGTCTCTCAGGTAAGGCATGGTGGGCTTTGTGCAAAGCATCGTTCCTGTTTCCAAACATTCAGCCAAAAGACCAAACACAATCCTGATGGCACCTCATGTTTGCCTAGTTGACAGAGTTACTGGGGAGCTTAAGCAGCAATATTTGTTCTACCTCTGCAGGAGCAGGTTGGTTTTGAGGCTCTTTCTGGAAAGAGCAGGGTGATCCGAGTGTTGGGTCCAAAACACTTGGGCCTTCTGCAACAGTTGAGAAGAGTACAGAGCAAGTTGCAAAGACGAATGCAAAGATTTCTGAAGAGCCCTGGGGTGCCTCTAGTTTCTTGCAGGGGAATACAGTAGGAACTGGCAGGCGAGCTCCACAGCCTTGAGCTCACTCTGTGCTTAGTGATCATTCAGGAATCGTGCATTTAGGCTAGTTTGCTCCACCTATGCTGCAGGCGTACCCATGATTCTCATTTTGCTCAGTCCAGATGCAAGCACCCAGTTCTTTTACTGCGTGCAGAAATTCCTTTCAGAAAAGCAATGAGTACTTCCTGGGCAAGAAGCAAGGCAGTCTGCACAGCCCTTAGGAACTTCTCATTAAGGAGTTCGATCCGTGGATCATGAACCTAAACTTCCCTTCTCCCCTGCTGTCCTGTGTGCCAACTTGCTATTGCCTTTCCCTGCGAGGAGCTGCCGTAGGACAGTGGTTCTGTTTGTAGAGCACAGTATAATCATTGCAGCCTTGACATCCTACAGCAGGCCCTTCTGATTCTATTATTGCACTGTCCTAATGGCCCTAGCATCTGACAGAGACATGTGGTTTGCTGTGGATGGCTTTCATGTCCCAAAGTGTTGGTGGTCCTGTTCCAATCTGTCTCCAAGGAAAGTTTAATAAGATGCAGCTGCTTTGTGATGTCGTCCTAATAGCATTAACATTTTTGGATTTTGCATGGAACAGACACTTTTTTCTAGAAAATACTAATTGTGAAATTTAAGGTAATTTTTCATGACTGCATCTGGTTAAACAAATGTTCCTTTGAATGACAATAAGAGGTCTCTGCTATTAGATTGTTCTGTGTAGCACAGTCAACTAAAAATACATGATTTTTTTTTTATTCCAGGCACAATAAAAAATGGCAGAATAGCTCTAATGTGTCCGATTGTTGCTTTTGTACAATACTGTACTAGAAATTTTGTAAAATGTAAGGGAAGAAAAAATGCTACATCTTAATCACTAAAATGGAAGAAAAACGAATTATTTTGTCTAGAAGCGTGGGGTTATTTAATGCTTAAGTGTAGGAAGCTCTAATGAGTGTAGAAACACACGTTAGGCACCTGTAGGGATTAGCATAGAAGAGTAAGGAATTCCTAAGTAGGAAGAGAGCATCGTGGTATACAGCAGTATATCAATGGTCCACTCTTTCAGGGAGCACACAGTAGCCCATGCTTTAAGGGAGGAGTAGGCATGGACTCCCCACAGTTTGTTAGTGAACAGCTTGCTTTCTGCCACTACTCACTGACTTTGGGCAGGAGAAAGTACAGCTTTCTGTCATCTTGGTGGTTAGAACTGCAGATATCTAAGTGTGTAAGAAAAGTATCTGACCTAAAAATAAAAATCACACAACAGTGATTTAACTGATTAGCCTTTGTAAATTCCTAATATAGATGAGGACATTTGTTAATTAGAGAAATAAATTGTTGCAATAAGTTACCTTATGTCACACAGGAAGTACAACAGATCCTTAATTCAAGGACAGGGTTTTATGTGGCAGGGTATATAAATGATAACAGCAATAGATGTTCATCAGCTCCAAAAGTAAAGTCTTGGAGCAGAAAGGGTTTGATACGGTGTGTGAAGGAGAACTGTGGCTGGAGAGTAGGCTATAGTGACTGAAGTGAGTGTAAGGAAAGAAAAACATTGAACTTGTTGATCTGAGAGAGAAAAAGGAGTAGCATTTGGGGTGACCTGAATGCCTGGGAAAAGGAGAGGGAGGCATTAGATACATAATTCTCCTCCTTTTGTCTTCACTTGCAAGCCTGATTGATGGGAAGGTGGTAGTTGGTGGTGTCATCAGTGGGAAACACTCACTATGCAGGGAAATGGAGTTTGACTTCACTGGCTGTGAGTTAAGACAAGAGGATGTTCACGCAGATACCAGAAAGTCTGGGCAGGATGTGGGAGAAGCGTCCTAAAGAGCTGCAGGAGTTTGAGTCACTGGCATAAGGGATGCAGATGGCACATGAAGGCTTGTGTGCAGATGAAGTTTAAAGAAGGCATGGTATGGAGGGAACAGAAGACAGGGGGAAGGGAACTGCAAAGGCTCAGTCTGTACCTCTGTGAAATAGGAAGAGAAAGATGGTCATGTAGAGCAAGTGATGTTGAGGACACGGTAGGAGAAAAGAGGCAGACGGCAGGATGTCAAAGAGCAGAGAGCCCCTGAGGGGCTCCAGAGCAGCTTGGGAGCCAGAAATGCTGCGGATGCAGCAGAGGTCCTGACGCTCGCCTGGACTCTTTGCAGACCTTAGTGAAAGCGGCTTCAGCAGAGGACACACAAGCCTCATTTGTAAAAGAGGAGGAAATTGAGGTAACATTGCAACATCTACAGGGCAAAGGGAGCGAGGAAGGTGGTTAGGGTAGCTGGAGAGACAAGTAGGGCTGCACAACTCTGACACAACTCTGTTGAGGTAGGAGACTTACAAGAGGCCTTTTTCCATAGTAGGGCAAAGTGTAGTTCTCGCCTTAGTTTCAGCTGTGCAGTCCCATAAACTGAATTCACGTGGTAGCGTGAATGCTGATACAGTGAATCCAGGCCAGAAATGAGCTTAAACCACCATCAGCTATGAGAAGCTGTGAGATTACAGGAGTTGGATGACGAGTCTCCCAGCTGTACAGATTCTGGGCACGAGGTGAGCCTGAAGAACCTTCCAGAATTACTGGGCACCATGGTCCTGCTCAGCTAGGGAGCAAGGAGAGCAATGCCGGCTGCTGTGCGGAGCAGAGCCTGTTCCTTACACAGCACAACAGACTTGCTAAAAAATACATGTATGCATATAGTATAAATCTTCTACAATTTCTAATTCTGCTCAAATTGCATGGATGCATATTTATGTTAGCCCTGTTCAAGCTCCCATTTGTATTTGATTCATCAGCCTCACACAGAGCAGCAGGCATATAATGTTTGCCATGGCCTGTTACTATTATTTAAAAGAACTGTTTCTGCTGTTTGCACTTCTGAATTGCTGCCAATATCAGGTTAGACCTGATGAGCCAAATTAATCCCCAGTGTAACTCTGTGGCAGTCAATGGATTTATGTCAGAGATGAATCTGGGCCCAATATAGATGTATTTTTTGGCAGTAGGAAAAGAACGCTGACATAGGAATGAATAAGGTTAGATGGATGGTCCCTCAGCTGAGCCTGTCCTTTCAAGAAGGGTTTTCCCTTCTACACCCATCCCTTCTTTCCAAGGAGATGCATTCCTCTACTTTCTGTGCTGCTTGCTCCAGAGTCCTGATCCGGGGGAGCCCTGCAAGATACAAATGGCAGTCCTCGGTGGGTTGGAGGTTATGGAGCTTTTTGAGCTCTAGAGACCCACAGGCTCTTGAGAAAGACAGTACATAACACCAGTTTCTGAGAAGATGTGGCAGGAGTAGCTTTGGGGATATTCAAGAACTGCAGTATGAGCTCTTTGGGACAGGGAGAATCTTCTGAAGTTCATACATTGCCTACTACAAGCTGGTCCTGGACCTGGCTGGCATACAAGTAGCAAATGTGAATTCCCTTTCCTCTGCAGGACTTTCACCCCCCAAAAAATAGCCCTGTTTAGAAAACACCATGGAAAACTGGGTAAGAACTGACCCTAGTGAATTCCAGTTTGTCAGACTGGAGGGTGTACAGAAGCAGAGAAATAATATCTTTGTTTAGGTTGCGAAGTCTTGCGTTGCAGTGTCAGTGTCGGTCCCCTGCCCCAGTCTGATAGCTTCTCAGTATGGCGGGAAAGGAAATTTTAAAGTCTGAATCTCATCTCAGCTGCACCCTTTAACATTTAGCTAAGCACTTCCAGCAGTCTTGCATAGGAGAGCTGAACCACTTTACCGTTGTCCCTAGCCTTATTGTAACCTATTCAACATGAGAATTATAAAAAAAACCCAACAGGCAGGATTGAAACTATGTTAATTTCCAGTTTCTCTTTGTATAACACTTTCCCTGGTACATCTCACTCTATATAAACCTTCTCTAACCTCTGAAGAATGATGTCCTTGAATGATTTTATAGTAGAGGTATTACTTTTCATATTTCACTTGGAATGATTACGTGCTATATTGTGATGTTGGGAACTTGGTTCTTTGTGATACCAACAAACAAATGCGTATGCATTTTTATCTAATGCTGACCAGTAGCTAGATGGCAGATGTTGGAAATCATTTGGTAAAGGGAAAATCTGTCCTGTAATGGAAATAACTGTAAATTGGATGCTATTTCCTGCAAACTGGGAATGCAAGAACTCCTAGAAATGGTGGTGTGCAGGGGCCATTCAGCTGAAAAGATGACATGTGAAATCTTGCAAGCACACTTACATGGCTGTGCAGAGGCCCAGGCCTTGCTGGACATGTCTCGGCTGGCCAAGAGGCGTTAACTGTGGATAACCTGGCTCCTGAACGTGACCCAGTATTCATCTATGTTTCTGACCTGCTCAACTGAGCTGTGGTGTTTCCTTTAGGTTTGCTTTCAGACAAAAGAGGACTAGACCCTGCAGAAATGAGGATTTTATCCAAGCCAATATTTCTTTTACTGTTAAAGAAAGACCACACTCCTATATAAAGCGCTCTTTCCCCTTAGTACAAAGGCATCCAACACTGGCTGAGCTGTTTGAGATGAGTATGCATGTGCTCAGGGGGGCTATGTCAAAGTCGGGGGGCTGTTGACTTGAAGTTCACCTGTTTTGGCACGATCACAAACTTGCAAGCATGCTTTCTGCTCAGGTGTACTGATTGCTGTGACAGTAACTGCACCTGACGTTTAAGAACCAGAACAGCTCTTCAAAAATAAATTGAAAAATCATGAAGAGCACTGTGTTCGAGAGCTATTAGTCATGCAGTGGCAGAAGGACATAGCTCTGTGAAAAGAAACCAAGACAGATCAGCTAAGCCTTGCATAGCATAGTTAAAAATTACTGAAATACCATAGAATAGCTGTGGCTGGAGGAGACTTCTGGAGGTCATCTAGTCCTTCTTCCTACTAGAGCAGGCTGCTAAGGTCCTTGTCCACAATACGACGGCATAGCTGCTGATGCAGCTACAGCGCAGTAGCCTGCATAATGCCCACATTTTCTCCACCCTAGTAAGAAATTTTCCTTTTAGAAAACTATGCTAGCTGGGTTGAATTCATTTGTCTTGGCTGGCTAGACAAGTCCGTAAAGTCACGGGTCGTTCCAGCCTGCTCTATTTATGGAGCCCGCACTGGGTGATGTCAGGCATAAGGTACCACAGCTCATTTCTCCACTGCCAACAAAGACTTGCTTTTGTTGGTCTGCCTGGGGCCTTTCCATGGGGAGCCGAAAAGGCTCTGGAAGACTCTTCCCCGTAGGAGCAAGACCACAGACAGCAGGTCATGTGTGGAGGCTCACGCTGGCTCTGTGCTTCACCTCTGCAATGACAGAGTGTGGGTTAGTTGCAGCCCAGCTCTGAGTGGATCCTTGTCCTCATCCCACACTGCTCTTCTGCAGAATCAGTCATGTTTGAATCTGCTGTTCAGGGATGTTCATGTGGGAAGTTTCAGTTAAAATGGATACAAGTTAAGCTGCAGAAAGCGTTCCCTATGGTTTTGTTGGGCAGGATAAGACAGCTTTCTAGTCTCCACTAGGTAAACTACCATGAAATTAGATTTTTCTTTATTATCTGTCTGAATCACCTGAAGGTACCAAAGCCAAACTTAGCATGTAAAAGCATAATTTCCTAAATATTTCAGATGGTATGTACATGAGTAAGATGGCAACTTTGCAGCGGCTTTAGTCAGTAAAGTGCTTTACCTTTCATCTAAGAAATAATAGTGCTTTTGTGAAAACAGTCCTTTAAAAGCAAGACCCGGTCACTATTTGACTTACAGCAGCACTGAACAGAACAACAGGGATACAACCCTGTCATGTTAGGAGCGTGAAAGATGGTAAATTTTCTGGGACAAGCACTATCTAAGTAGAAAAGACACTTGAAAGTAGTGGTGTTAACACCTTAATAATGTTACTTTGGCACTACAGGAATAAAGTTGAAGCTTCATAATTATTTAGCAAGCGGCTGTAAAGTCAGGACTGAATTCTGGTCTCCCAAATCATATTCCAGACTCCCGAGTGCAGCACCGCGCCTCCAGGCTACAGAGTGCAACTCTAGTACATCCCCTTTAACTCCCCACTTGAGACGCTTCGGCTCACAAAATGCATTCGCTGAGTTTTCCGGATTAAAAAAAAAAAAAAAAAAAAAAAATCTTTTTGTTCTTTTTGTTAGTCTCGTGCACACTTACCACTGCAGATCTCTGAGCATTTATGTCACAGTTTTGTTTTACGTTCCCATACTACTTAAAAGATAGCTTGTACTTTGGGGTGATTTTGGAGGCTGGCACACTTTATTACACTTTCATTTCAGCTGTCTTGATCTGTAGCAAAACCTCTAATTGCTCTGCATCCCCATCTAACTTTCTAATAAGACTAATTCTGTCTTATGTCTTGGTAGTTCCTAATTAACATAATTTGTCTTCACAGTTAAGGACTCCAGGGTATCACAGCAAGCTCAGGTCCACTGCTCGGTGAATCTTAGAAGTAGTTAATCTATTCTTCCACGAGCAGAGCAAATGCAGTTAAGTGGCTTCAGAGGGCTACGCTGGTTGCAAGGCAGTGATCAGAACGACAGAAAAGGCTCGAACTGTGACTGCATGCAGACAGACAGGGCAGGAGAGGGAGACCCTTACGCTGACCTTGGCCTGCTGCTTTCCTTCTGCTGAATTGGAGTAGCCCGAGATGGGCACTAACGGCATTTGAATTAACCTGTGGGAAGGCAGAGGCAGGAGAACAGGTGAGCATTTGATCTGGCTTCACCCAGTGCCACGCTGAGCTCTTCCACTAGTGTGGAAGTCGAGACTGGAGGGGCACGCATGCCTGCCTCCTGCTCTGCGCTCAACAAGAAAGAGCTTTCCCTGGTACAGACAATTAAGAAAAAACTTAAGTTCATCACTGTATAATTGGCAAGAGCCTTTGTGAGAGCTCTTGAGAATCCATAGCCTTTTTGTCGCTGTCACGCAGCTCTTCTTTCCAGGGAAGTTTCCTTCCTTTAGGAACTGGAGGTATCAGAAACCCAAAATATTTCCTTACAGGTGGTTTCATGGCCAGTCTGAAATGAGGAGGGGCTCTCTCCAGACATTGTGCTCTTGAAGCTTCCAGGGCTGTAACCTTTGGATGAAAAGCCACATCCAAATTATTTCAATATTAATCGCATAAAATGGAATGGCTTGAAGTTTGTTTCTGGATGTACATCAAGAAAACAGAAAATTGATTTCTGGAGGTGCTTGAGAATTGTGAATTAGGATAATATTCTTAAAAATAAGAGATATTTTAGTGGAAGGTTGTTTCTGTCTCCTTGGTTTCTGTCAGCTGGATCCCAAGCTCCTGCACCTCCTGCGTGCGGAGCAGGCTGGGACTAGGAGAACCATGGCAAAGCACCCGAGCTGGTGTTCCTGGGCAGCTGGTGGGAAGAGAGGAGAGCATGAGGTGGAATAAGCACTTGGTTTAATAGTGGACAGTATGAATAGAGAGTTCTGCATGCCAGGAAACAGCAGAGAAACCAGCAAGTAGAGCTGTTTTCATGAAACAGAGCTTTTAAGGT
>NW_010530153.1:20536-22293 GCF_000687285.1 Phaethon lepturus | reverse complement strand
AGAGCACCAGGAATGCATCCACTTAGGGCAGATGAGCTTATAGCAAAGTGCCCTAAACGGTGGCTGTGCCCTTTGTTCTCCCTTATGTTTGTTTTTATAATTGGAAGCCAATTGCATTCTTTCTCTCAGTGCTGGCATACTTAATAATGGATGCAAATTAATTAAATTCTCTCCTCATTCCATTAGCAAAGAAAAAAGTAAGCATCGAGCAGAAGCGAGGCTGCAGTGACTGGGTTCTTTTTGTAGCGGTGCCCCTGGCTAGCAGCAGAACAAGGGACACGTCATATAGCCACCCTGGCTCGTTATTCCCTGTCTGTAGCCTGCAGCCAGCCTGTTGCCTGCTTCAAACATCTGTCTCTGAGTGCTACTAGGGAACCATACTAGCTTTAACCAAGCCAGCCTAGCTGTGGGCAAGCAGCAAGCCAGATTAGTCTATGCAGAGCACAAGCCGCTAAACCGCTCGCTGTGCCCGAAGGAGGACTTCTTCACACCCAGCAAAGCATCTTCTCTACGCCACCGGGGCCAGTGGGACAGGCGTAGCGAATGGCTACGGTGCGACTTGGACTGCTAGGGATTCTCGAACGACCCAAAAAACAGGAGCCAGAGCAGGTTGGGAAGGAAGGCGTGTGTTGGTGAGGTAGTAGCGTTACATCAGGAAGAAGCTGGGAGTAAGCGACAGGTTGCTGTTGTGTTCAGAGAGCCGACCTGGGCGTCAGCTAAGATACTGTGATAAGGGGCAAAGAATTTCTCCCTCTGGCATGTTATCTGGCACGAAGTACGGCAAAAGATGATATTTCTGGCGTCGATGGGCTTACCGTAAGCAATTAATTTTCTGTGACAGCAGGTGGTGTTTGGTGCACCCTTCCCATTTCCTACATCTAGGTTTCAGTGTAGCAATATTTTTCCCCCCCTTTATTTCTGGAAAATTACAAGTTCTCTCCAGTGGCTCATAGTATTATAAAGCATGATGCGAAATGTCAGTGGCAGTTCTGGGACCACATCTTTTATACAAGAGGGGAAAAAAATTAGTTTGGGAGTTAGGCAGGTACAACTTGCAAAAATAATTCAGCGACAGCAGGTCCTTGCAGAAGTCTGAGGTCTGCTCCACCACTGTGGTTTATACAGTCGCCGTTCAGCAGAAATTCTCCAGTCCCAAGTACTTCAAGCACACCCTTAATTTTAAGCATCAAGTCAACAGAATTAAACCGTAGGACTGGATTGGAAAACTTCACCCAAGGATTGTGGAATGCCTGGCAGTGGAACAAGCTGTACTGCAATCTCACTATTTATGGGTGGCTGCTTTTAAGTGTTCAAAACATTGCACTGCTACAGAGTAAAAATAATGCTGATGGCTCCATGTATAATTAAAGCTTTAGTAAGTCACTTCACCTTCATGCAGGCCCCCCCCGCCAAGTAATTTTAGATTTCTTTGTGTATTTTTATCCTTGGAAGCCTGTGAAAGTTTGTCGCAGTGAAGTTTTGAAGTTCGTGTTAAACAACTTCGCATTTTCAGAACAGTTAAACTTTTTAAAAAGCATTAAATATGAGAAAAATCTCATTTTTGATGCACAGGCAGTGTTATCTTACTCGCACGTGGGCCGTCTTCTGTAGATGCTACATAAACACTGTCAAGTCTGTTCTGACCGCATAACACAAACCTACTAATAACACACAGATGCAGAGCTCAGTGCTGGAGCTACAGCGATGTACTGAAGCAGTTGTCATCGGCTGCGGGCATAACACGCTACGGGACATGC
>NW_010530153.1:4881-20519 GCF_000687285.1 Phaethon lepturus | reverse complement strand
AACTAGGAAGCTAATCCTATATACAGGAGTTGGAACAAAGCCTGTGGAGACAAGAATTGCAAGCGCCAGCTCTCACTGGTCGAGCGAGTGTATATTTTTGTCCGTAGGGAAGCCAAAAGGACGGGACAGAGCCAGAATTCACTTTGAACATCCTTCCGATGAGGAAGGGGAGAATAAAAACAACGTGCTGGCAGAAGCTAAACCAAGCATTTTTAATAGCGGGCCACGAAGGGGAATTCATGAGCTACTCTCCATGGCAACATCCAGCTTCTGTCGCGCTTGCTGCCTCCACTCTCTCCTCCTTCCCTTTCTCTTCTCCCTCCCCGACCCCTCGGCTCCCGCTGCCCTTGCCCAGGCCTGCCCGCACCTCCGACCACAGGGCCCGGCCTTCGCAGGCCATTGCTTTGCTGCCGAGCGTCCGCACGTCGCTGATGTTCCTCCCTCGCCGCAGCACTCGTTAGGCCTGGCCTGGGCGCGCGGGATTCAGATTTTCGATTCCGAGAGATGCTGCCTGGGACCGAGCAAGCCTGCTCTTTTCTAAGCGGTCCACTGCTTCTGCTCTTCTATCCCCCTCAAGCTGCTAAAGCCACCCATCTGCCCTAGGCCCCCTCGCACTGTGTTTGGCAGGGGTGGGCTTTAGTCCGTACGGATACTGGAAAGGGGAAAAAAAAGCTTGCCGATGGCTGTTTAATCAAACTTTGGCCTAAAACCCACGCTTTTAAGATGTTGGCCTAAACCACCATTATTTCTAGAGGAAAACCAGGTAATTGCACCGAGTCCTGGCTTGCTGCCGCGGCTGGAATGGACTACGAGGGGGAGGAGGTAGGGGATGCCCCTGGGCCTCGGCTTGCTTTTTCTCTTGGGCCAGGCACCTAAAGCTTGCTGATGCTGCAGCCTTGCGTTCCAGCCTTGCCGCCCCTGCGTTCTTTACATTTCAAGAGAAAACAAGTCCTGCACCCGCTAACAAGTAAAGGACTGCTGTGTAAATGACGGCCTCCGTACCCCGGCGTAAGGACTGGCCCCGACCCAGAGCAGCAGCGTGCATTCTTCAGCGCTGCCACGCTGCTCGGTGCGAGGCGGCCGCGGACACCTCAGCTGGATGCTCAGCTTCGGGAGTGCAGCTGTGGTTACGTGCACTTATTTTCAAAGGGGGCTGAACGGCGAGTGGTTTTGCATCTTCTGTTGCTGGCTTTGAGTGCCTCCGAGGAAACTGGGTGGGAATACACCTCCTGGCGAAGGAGCGTGCCTGGCCACAGAGCAGGGCCCCGGTACTTGAGAACGGCCAGCTTCTGCGGGAGGACACCCCCCAGGCTGCCGCACCTCCACTTTTGCTGCAAACCAGGGAGATTCACTGCATGTCCCCTGCCCGCAATCACAGCCTCCCGAGCAGGCCGTGAGAAGAGGCACGGTGGAGACCCTGACAAAAGCGCTACACTCACAAACCGCAAGAGCCATGGTAGTTCACACACAGGTTACATCAAATACCTTTCTGGACCAGCCTTTTCTATTCAGAGAGCTGCGATAAACTTGGAAAGAAAGCACTCTTATCTCAGAGGGTTTAGGTGATAACACCTGAACCGGCAGGTTCGCTCTGATGCAACCTAAGCCCTAGTGAGTTCCAGCCAGGTGGAAACGGGGAGCACTGGTGAGGACTTGCACTGGCCAGAACACTTCCAGGGGTTTTTACTTTGCATCTGTGTTATCAAGCAAAGACAAAACCAATTCTCTGCTTTAGGAAACTTAAAGCAGCTAGTCAGCTTGCGTTAATCCTTTGCAACTTCGTTATATTGTGGTGTTAATAGTGTCCTTTCCACAGCCCAACTCTACCTACCTAAGCAGAGGGGAAGGGTTTTCAGCATCAGCAGGCACAGCTATAGCCCTTTCTTAGGCAAGTTTTAGTAGTTCTCCTTCTCTCATCGTAACCCCAAAGACTATGTCTTAGCATATGGATATGGATTGATGCCAAGGATGAGAGGCCTCCACAACTGAAACAACTTCGTACAGCTCAAACTAGAGTATAAAAACAAGTTAATGACGCTTAGGAGCCAAGGATGTCTTGACCAACAGATACCACATTCACTGTAATACTGAGGAAACGAGTGCAATCCTTACTACCCTCCTCGCACAGTTTTTCTGACTCCTACAAGCAAGAACCAGCATGTCTCATGAATTTTCAGCACATCCACACCACCTGCCTCATATACCTGCCAACACTGTTTAATGACAGCTAATAATCATTTTACTTAAATAATTCAGGCACATCAGACATGTCCCCACACAGAGCACTCCCCTGACACAATACATCTACACAGGTACGTCTCATCCCCACAAAATACACGCTCCCTAACTACATCTCCCACCATCAATCCAACAGCCTCCCTTGCTCCCACAGACACCTCAAATTTCATTCCCCTCTTTGCCTGTGCTTACCTGCAGCTGTGCTCCAGCTCCTGAGTCATGACACGGTCCCATTTTTCCCTCTAGGAACGGGAGAGGAGGCACCATCCCGCTGCCTCAACTACTCCCAGTGCTGCAGGGAAACATATTACATGACCTCCAAGCTTGTGGGAAGAGGAAGGGGTGTTTCCCAGCCCCTCCCTGGCTCCAGGCTTTTGCAGGGTAGGGACCATCACCTGCCATTGCTCCACATGCTGCCCCGGCTCCAGTAATTTGGGCTTCTGCTGTTCCTCCACCTGTATCAGGGCAGCTCATCAGATGTGATTTCCTTGCAGCAGAGATGCTTTCTGTTGTGAAGTGTCAGATATCTGGTAGTCAGCCGGAAACCGCCTAACAAGTTGTGTGCTCATATTACTTACACTGTGGCTGTCGGTGCCTCATCTCTCTCTGGTTTGCACCCTGGCTCCAACCAGGCTCCCGCTTCTGACGTGGCTGGGAAGGTGCCATCAGAAGTTTGCTCACAGCTGGGTCCTCCACGTGAAACATGTCAAGGTCCATGTCTGGCTGAAGCTCCTTCAGGAGTGCCCAAGATAGGCTTTCTTGCAAAAATAGGAGAGAAAAACTTCTCACATGTGGTTTAAGATTCCCCATAACACAATCGGTGCTGCACTTGGATAGCACAGAGGACACTGCTCAGGCCAGGCCATGGGCTTGACCTCATGTCTTCTTCCACCCCAGTAGTGACCCAAACAGTAATAAGCCAGGAGAGCTCTCTCCAGGGTGGGAGTTTTTCCTCTAACAGGAGGAAACTAAACTATTCCTCTCTCATACTATTTTTGGTGTACGCTGTGAGGCCAGGAACCAGCAGGTGATGCTCTTGGGAAGGCCATGGCTGCCAGGGTATCGGCATAAACTGGAGAGGGGACTTTATCCTGTGTGACAATAGACCAGAGAGGAGAGAAAGGGCAAAAAAACCCTCATTTGTCTCTCTCTTTATGGTGTTGCCCTGCAGATAACGCATCCCTTTCATGTTCAACGGCTTAAACCGTTGAAAACAAAAAGCCTTCCATATTTACTGGTGTAATCTAGAAATACCCCGATTCTGCTGGTGGCAAGAGCAAACACAGGCTCCCAGGGGCTCTCTTTCCTTGCCCAGCACCGAGTGGGTGCCCCAGCTGGCTGACGCTGCCCCAAGCGAGGTGAGATGAGCTGAAAGAGCAAGCTGGGCTTCCCATTCAAAAATCAGCTCCCACCCGTCCCGCTGCCCAGCCCCTGCAACCTGCTGGCTGCAGGTGCCGATGGGCTGCATGGCTCGGCAGGTACCGTGGGACATCTTCTCTCCACAGCCTCCCCTCTGTCCCCAAAGAAGCCCCGTTAATTCATCATGTAGAATAATCCCAGATTTTACTGCATTTGGGGTCTTTTTCACTGGGAGGACATAAGAAATGCTTCATATGATTTACTTATCTCACGTTACGCTGGCATAGCTGCGGGGGATTTTAGTTTACATCTGCTTGCGAAGTTAGCAGCTTGTGTTTGCTGGTTACACTCACAGGCTGAGACCTTTTCGGGCAGCTGATTTCTTTGGCCAACATCCTCCCAGCTGCAGCTTGCGTACCGAGTTTCTGATTGCTAGGCTGTAGCCTTCGAGCGTCTGAATGCTTGGTCAGGAAGCGAAATGGTTCAGTGCCCCGGCTCTGATGCAGCCAGGCGGCATCAGCAGATACAGCTTGCTTGCTTGCCTTCCTCCTCCTCCTCCTCCCCCTCCCCCGACTCCTGCGCGCTCCTCCTCCTCCTCCTCCTCTCCACCTCTCTGCTTCCAGCTGCAAATGCTTCCATATTCGGCAATGTGTAGCGAGGATGGCGTCTTAAGGGGATCTCATCTACTTTGACAAATGCATTTAAGTCTCCTTCTTTTGCTTCACATTTTAAAGCGTATGTGGACTAGAGGGAAACTACTTCCATCTTACGACTGCTGGCATGTCTCAAGTCTTGTACTTAAAAATGCCAACAACCTCCCAAAGATTAGCTAATCATGATTAATAAAGAAAATGCACTGGCATTGGAAAATGAATTGGCGCCTGTGAGTAGGCAAGTGGCCTGAAGAGGGAATCGTAAGCCAAGGTTCAGAAGATTTTAATCCTAGTTTCGGTATCAAATCCCTGTGCAGAGAGGGACACTTAACTGCTTTGTCTGCTTTATTCCCTTCTGAATGGGACTAGACATTAGCTTAGTCACTGTGATATTTAGGGGATTAATTAGCTAATTCAACACCTCACTCTAATGATGTAAAAATCTTAAAAGCTTCACTGGAAGGATTTGAAGCTGTAGCTTAAGAATTATTGCTCATTTACGACCTTTTTTGTAACACATCTTGGAAGAGTTAAAGGTAAGGCGAGAGGGGAAGATTTTCATTTTCATTTTACAGACAGACATGCATTTCCATTTGGCAAGATTTCGCATCCTGATGGGAAAACATAAACACCCAGTTTCTGATCTTGCCTCAATCCATATTTAATCTCAGAGAGTGCTGTGGTGTAACTTTGCAGAGAACAGTTTCAGAAAGCGCAGGGGAATATTCCAGGCTTCCGTCTGCTTTGGAGACACTGCAAAGGAAGAAAAAGATAGGTGAAGCGGGGCAGGGATCTCACGTAATCCCACGTGGGGGGGACAAAAGACAGGGAAGACAAAGTCACAGAGCAAAAGACAGCCTTTCGTTTAACAAGCAACAGGGAGACGTAGACAACATCCTTTGGGATTAAAACGATTTCCCCTTTTCCTCTGTGCAGCCCCTCAGACCCTTTCGTTTTGGTGGATATGGGGATGAAACCCTGCCTGCGAAAGCCGAACAGGCAGAGGATGGAGCCCGGGGGGTGGATTTCTCGGGCGGGAGAAGACGCTGCCGCTCTCCCTGCCAGCGATGCTCTGCCGTAGGGCTGCTCCCGCCGCCCCGGCAGCGCTCACCCACTCCCCTCCGCCGCGGTGCTGCTTCGCGGCTGCTCCGTGCCCAGCTTCGGCGTGCGGCAAAGGGAGCGGGTGGGAGTACGAAATCAGATGGAGCCAGCGGCAAGAAGACGAGCGGGGTTTTAGGAGCTGGTGGAGTGTTAGGAAGATGCTGGAGTTGAAGCCTGCAGAGGATGGTGAGATTAAAAATAGGCTGTAGCCAGCCTTCCCCTGCATTTTGGCATCTTAACTGCCTGTTATCCTTGTGACCCTTGTGACTTGAAGAAGAGGCAGCAATGGAAGAGATTATCTCTTCCACTTCCCTGGCAGTGCAGGATGAAATGATGTTTTGCTCCTAACCAGATCCTTCTGCTGTCCCTCTGACGAGGTCATCTGGAAGGGTGTAAACTGTTTCCCCCCCATCTTCAGTCAAACCAAGGGACTCCCTCCTTCCCCTGAGTTCAACAAGGCACTTGTGTGCATTGAAGATAAGCTCATTCATTCACATCTTACAGGACATTTGCAGACTTCCATCCTTTGTTAGGAAAAAGGGCAATTTTTGTAGAAACCACTGGACATCGTGCTGCACGATTTTTAATTCAAGACATTCATTAAGGTATCATTCACAGAACTACGTTATCCAGTGCAAGCCACACTACAACTTTGTACCTACCTTAGCAATGCTGCATATATATTAAAAAAATCCAAAGACAATTCACAATGGTAAGAGGTGTTGAAATACGTACTTAGATCAGGTGACTGAACCTCCTGGCCAACAGCTCGTACATCACAGGGGTCAGAAACAGTTTCTTCTGCTCTTTGCCCATGCTGTGTATTTCTACAGGTTGGTTGTGGGACAAACAAGGCTTCCCCAAGCTGCGGGTTTCAGCTAGCCATGGGCCAGGACATCAGCTGCGAATAAATGATCAGGCTTGTCCGATGTGGTAGATTCAGGAAGACTCTTTGTAAAGGCCGCTGTGGTGTAGGGTTTTTTTGCCCAGCTTTAACTTTCATCCATCAACAAGATCCTTCATCTGAATTGTTTTCGGAAGTCTGAAGGGTGTTTGCAAGCTTTGTAAGGTGGTGTCAAGCAGAGCCAAGGGCTGCAACTCCAGGTCACCTGGCTCCAGCACTGGTTGAGCTTCTCCTGCTTTGCTAAAACATGCTCTTGGGTAGCAACTTGTGACTGGCGAGAGCGTTGTGCAAAGATGCAGTGCCACATTATCAACCCTGTTTTTTTGTGCGTGCTCCTTCTAGAGCAGTACTTGTGAATAGCAACCTGTACAGCTTTCTAGAGCCAGTCCTGCTCTAACTCTGGGTGCAATTTTCCCTTTTAGAGCTTCTCTGTGGTAAAGGTTCTCCCCAAGAGAGAGCCACCAGGGAGAAGAAAGGTAGACAGGTATTTCCACAAACACACAGCACTCCTTTGTAAACTGCCTACAGTGCATAAGCGGTTACTGTTGGGTGGGGGGAAGGAGCCAAAACCCAAAGAATATTTTTTCTGTCCTGGTTTTCAAGTATATGCATTGGTGTAGTTCAATGGGAGACAGTAGCATGTTCGAGTGAGACATGGCTGTGCCTCCCTTTGTCCTCCTGTAAAGTGTTTCCAGCTTTTCAGCACTGCAGTGGGAGCACAAGCAGTGGGATGCTTTGAGAAGCGGCTCTAAGGGAAGGAATTTGGCACGAAGCCGTGGCTTTCACTGGGCGTTTTGTTGCTGCTCTCTCCCTAGGAACGTTTGTATCTGCTTTCACCGTGCTGTGCGGAGCCCGGACTGACCTCCCCGACAGGCACATGTGTTGTGTCTTCTGGCTGAACATTGCGGCTGCTCTGATTCAGATCCTGACGGCGATTGTGATGGTTGGCTGGATTATGAGTATATTTTGGGGGATGGACATGGTCATTCTCGCAAGTAAGTTCAGGCGCGCTCACGCCCCCCCCCCCGACTTCTCCCCTCCGTGGCCGTGTTACTGGGTCCCAGCTAACGCCCCTGCAAGCCATTGGGCTGCACTGTAGGGAAGAAGAGCCACAGGATGGGCTCTGCAAGTCCATGAGAAACACAGTAGGCAGAGGAATTGCTGGGAGACAGTTGGGATGGGCCCTGTGACACATCTGGAAGAGCCTCCCATCCCACCACGTGAGTTAGGACCTTCCTTTCCCTTTCATAAAATGAAAAGTGCAGGATGGGGTGAGGCCCCCCAGCACCGTGAACTCTGCTGTCTGGAGCCCCTTCTGCTCAGGTCGCATCCACATGCGCGTTGAACAAGAAAGTCCTTTCTCCCTTGCGAATCCGGCTGCATCCCCCCAGTTAGTGAGACCTTCCTGCGAGGCCGGTTCTGCTCCCAGGGAGCACACAGGGCCAGATGTCCCCAGAAAAACCCTGACGACTCTCCTGGACCCTCTCCTTCCTCCCCAGAATACATTTACCCAAAGGCATTTTTTCATGTTTCACACCAAGTTCTTGGGCTGACCAGGACTGTTTAGCTACTCCTAGAAGGATTTCCCTGGTGGAGCCTCCAAAACATTAGTCTAGGGGAAGAGGAGAGGAACCCTTTTTTAAACACACCTCATTTAAGTCACCCAGTTAGTATATATTACCGATCTAGACTACAGGCTCCGTAACTTTATCTGCTAAAGCCTTTTACTGGTGTGAAAGTTGTATCGCACCTGTATCGTATCAACCACCTGTATCATATCGCAGAGAATTAAGGTGACAGCCTCACCCCCGAAGCCAGAAGCAGCCCACAACTGAGGGTGCTGATTGCATCTGCAAGACACGACTCCATTTCCAAAGGCTGGCAGAGGCTGGTGGGCATTGCCCCCAAGCAAACAGGTCTGAGATCCTTCAGGCTGGCAGGGCAGGCCATTCCCAAAGCAAGCGCTTCTGCAGAGAACATCTTAGCAGCAGCTTTTGCTTTTTGGTTTGGAGGGCTCCACTTTGTCATCTCTGCTTGATGACATCTGTGGCTGCGTGACGGAGGAGGAGAGAGGATCTCAGGAAATTGCCAGGCACCTACATAAAGATGGATGAAATTGAAAAAAAAACAAAACAGCAGGAAACCAGTGCACATCTTCAGCTGCCAAACCCAGGGGTTAAACCCTCTCACCAAACCACCTGCTAGTTTCTGAGCCAGCTTCAATTCGCAGGCTGTGTTAAGGGCAATCCCCATGCAGAGCAAACGATGGATATTAAAAACCTGAACGTAAGCGAGGCAAAAGGCTTTCCTTGGGAGAAAGGCAGCACTGCCCTTCGTTTTTCCCTGCAAAACCACCTGCCAAGTTTCCTCTCAGATGTACTCGCAGAGCAGGGGTAGCCCAAGTTATTTCTGAGGATAAACTGTGAGTCGGTGTACATCTGTGACGTGTCTTTAAGAACCTGCCCAATTTGTGTGTAATCCCATAACTACGTGTTCGTAACCGTATGCTCTTCTGCGATTCCTCTGCTGGACAGCAGGTTCGCTGCCTGGCAGGACCCCGTTCTGCAGTTGTGGGGGGAGGCAGGAAAGCATCTGTCCAGATGAAGAGCTACAGCTGAAACCGTGACTTGCTTTTCTCCATAGTCCTGTTCATGTGTGTCCTCTGGGTAGAGGGGCTGGGGCTCAGGAAAGTCTTACTGGTGTTCCAGTTTGATTGCTGGGGAAAACCATGCAGCTTGGAAGTATCTCCCCGAAGCTGTTCCCCTCACCTGGCTGGACCCCACCAGTTTGGGAGGTGAGCAGCGTGTGGTGGGGTGCTCCGACCAAGAGGGCCCTGGCCACAGCAGCAGCGTTTCATTGGGAAAGAGGAGTCGACGTGTCTTAGGTTAACCAGCTATATATAATCTGACAAGTTGCAGCCCTTGGCAGTTTCTTGCCGTCTCATTAAGTAGGTCGGCTTTAAGTTTACTTACCATGCCGAGAAAATAACGGCTAAATAAAGCAGCTCTTGGTTGATGGAGAATGAAAGAAAAAACTCATTTTTCAAACAAAGCAAAGAACAGAAGTGATCAATTGCTCCCAGCTGGATCAAACAGCCCTTTCAGACCCAAAATGGTTTGTTTTTTTCACGTTTTGTTTTCATGTTAAAAAATCCACAAAACTTAAAAAGGAAACAATGTTTCAAATGCAAGAAATATAAGACATTTCATTTAAAAACACTGCCAGGGAACAGTTTGCTTTGGTTTGCATGCAAACAAGCTATTTGACGCACTGGACAGAACCTGTGCACCCTTGCAACCTGAATCTGCACGCAGGTGGGAAACAGCTAAAAAAATATGAACCTACTGCCCACCTCTGGTCCTCCTCGCCTTGGAATTGCCGGTTCCGCGCGTCCCTGTGAGGATGCCGTGCGATTTTGATGGGCTAGAGACAGGGCACGGCGGGTGGTGTCTAAGCTGATGGGGGCTAGCAGCGAGGAGAAGCGGGGGACGCAGCCAGGGCTCGGGGACTCCGCTCCGGCTTTCCCTGAGAGACGAGTGCCTCGCTCCCTGGATCGGGGCCTGCCTGCCTGTTAGCTGATGGAGAGCTGGGAGGGTGAGTTAGGGAGGCTCAGAGCAATTTTTCATCTTCTGGCGCTAATTCTCAGCTGTTAAAAGGGGGGAGCCTGCTCTGAGGGGGAGGGCTTTGGCAGTAATGTCGTACTGTCTTTAATGAGGGGAAAAGGAGAAGAATTACAGGCCAGTCACGTATACTTCAGTTCCTGGAAGAGGTAATCAAACAAGTGACTTGCATGCATTTAGAAAATAAAGAGACACAGGCATTCCTACCAGCAAGCCAGGGAGACGTGGCCTGGGTGAAAATGCACTTTGAGAACTGTTCTCTAAATGCGTTTTCCCAAACTGGAAAGATATAAGGAGAGGTGTGGTGAAAGGTCCCTCCTGAATCCAGCTCCGTTCAGTATTTTCATTCATGGCTTGGTGATGGACCGCAGAAGGCGCTTACCAGCCCGGCACCACCGGCAGCCGCAGGGCTGGCAGGCACAGTCAGGGCAGCGACCGGATTCAAGCGAATCGAAGAAACGGTCTGAAAAAAATAAATGCTACTCAGCAGAGACAAGTCCAAGACTCTACGGAAGGATTAATCAAAGGCATAAATACACGCTAGGGAACAACTCGTTTTTCAGAGGAGGACGTGGTGGCTGCGGTGAGTCACGGTCTGCACAGGAGTACGTTGCTGTGGAGGGAACAAACACTGCCCAGGCAGGTAGGAGCGGAGCCTGTAGGACGTTAACTGGTCCCCTCACCTCTCTCGGCACATGTAAAGCTGCTGCGAGGCTTGTGGCCAGCTTTGGAGGCTGTACTTCATGTGGACAACCTAGAGAGAGTCCAGAGGACTGAGAGACAGCAGGCAATGAAGAGGTTCAGCGGGCTAGTAAATGCGAGAGGCCAGCAGTTCAGCCTAAGACAGACTTACACAACGGCAGGAGAGATCTGTGTGGAAATGAGGGGTTTTCCCCCCCGTTAGGTAGAAATGCTGAAGAGGTGCTGTGGCAGGATCTGCCCTCTCTGTCCACTGGAGCACCCCAAGAGCAGGGACACCCGTGTCAGGAGCAAGGTGGGACACGGGAAGAGACCGACTGACCTTGGGAGGTCCCATCCAGCCCTCGTCTCCTGTAAGGTGCCCTTTAGCGGGTATGTCCCAGAAGGAAGATGAACCGAACGCCGTTTTGCTGCCACATTTAATTATTTTTGGCAGCACAATGGCACGGGGCATTTTCTTTGCTAATTTAAATGAATTGCCAGCTGGCCCCATTAAATGCCACAAATACCTTCTTCAAGCAGCCACATGGCTTTGGGGACCGTCCTTCACTTCACCTGCTGTCTGAAGGCAAAGGTGGATTAAAAGGAAAGACTTCATTCTCTTGCAAAAAAACCCCATCTGGGCTCTCCCCTTGCCAACTGCAAATATCCAGCTGCCCTTGGTGGTGGCTGGGCAGCGGTGCCGCGCGTGCTCTCCTCGAGCTCCTCGGCACGGCTGCGGGGACGAGGCACGGAGCTGAGGCAAAACAGAGCTAATTAGCTGGCCGAGGCCGAGTGGAAAACGAGCCTCCTAAGGCTTCCCGGGCAAGTTTCCCTCTGCTGAAGGCACACCTTGCCCCTAGCCCACGCAGCACACGTCTTCATTAGCTGCATCGTGCAGAGCGAACGCAGAGGAGCGGCCTCTCCAGGAACTCCCGAGCTGCTCCGAGTTCCTTATAAAAGGTTTTGTGCCATTTCTTGACAGAAGTACGGCAGAAATCAATATAGCAACGTCACAGCGGGGTGGCACAGGGGACAGAGGTCAGGAACTGTTTGTCCAGGCATCGTTTGGCCTCGAACGGACGCAGCCAAGAAGTCAAGCCTGGCTTCTGAAGGAAGCCCTCGCTCAGCTTCTGGCCTCCGAACGGGTGACTTGCCTGGCTGCGCCCACGAAGGAGCAAAGGCACCGTCGCTTGTGGTTTCGCAGGACGGGGGCTCCTGCTGCAGCCCCCGCTTCTGCCGCGGGCAGCTGACCCTCAGGCACTGGTTGCCAGCCAGTGGTAAGAAATTACCTCTAATCACGCTGTCCACTTGTCACTCCTTTGCTAATTACAGCGCTCAGACCTTGCCAGAAGCAGCAGCAGGTGATTGCATGGTTACCGTACGCTCGGGCTCCGAGGGACTTTGGAAAGCTTCACCAAGCCTCTCTTCTCTGCAGGGACGCTGCTAGGGCAGGTAAAGCAGCTGCCCTGGGAAGGAAAGGGAGCAGAAAGCACTTAGAGACTTGGAAGAAAGCAACATCCTAAAACAGCTTCATGAAATGAAGGAAATTCTGAAGACAAATTGCCTGCTTAGACCTATTATGTTTTTTTTTTTTTAAATCTACATAGAGCTGTCCCCCAAACGCCTGAGGAAAGGAGTTAACACACCCTTTTTTTTCAGTTTCCTACCAAATGCCGCAGTAGGGTAAGTTCTTAAAATATTGTAGGAATGTTAAATACCACCAGGGTTTGCAGCACCCAGCCAGGCTGAGGCACGCCGCGGTTGAGAGTTATCTGTGAGCATAAGCAAATTTGGCAGCAAAACTGCCAAAAAGCTGTCAGGTGTAGTTTTCCCAGCTCTCGGATCATGAACGGTTTGCCATGTGCCATCTGGTATGCCGTGATGTCTTGTTTGCCGCCTTCCTTCAGTGGTTCCCCTTTTGTCAAAGCCATGAAATAGCAACATCACGGAGGAAAGTGTTTGTGGGAGCATCGCTCAGAGGTGTTAGTCCATCCAGCCTGTCCGGCTTGGGACCGATGAGCTGGAAAGCAGATGAGGATTCCCCCATCCTCTTTAAACAAGCAGCCCCAAATGAAATGATCCACTTCAAGTACAAGGATTTTAAATAATGTTTAGCCCTGGTGTGAGCGTCTGATGCTAGAGCAGCTGTTCTCTGTTTACTCTGCAACCCCAATTTATTCATTCTTTTCTGGTTCTCCATGCGTTTCAGGTATATCGTCTACAGTTACATTTCTCCCTCTCTCTTTCTTTCATGTTCCTTTGCCTCCTTTTGTTCACCATCAAAGTTTCACAAGGTAAGTTTGTTTCTGTTCTTCCTCCTCCTCCTCCTCCTCCTTCTCCTCCTCCTCTTCCTCCTCTGCCTCCTCCTCCTCCTCACACCCCGTGGCAGCTCCCCATGGCTAGCAGCGAGCACTCGGCCGGGGCAAGCCATTTGGGATTCGCTTTGGCCGGTGCTGCCCGCTCCCAGCCCAAGTCCAGTCGTGTGCCTGTACGTGCATGTGTCCGCCCGTCTCTGTGTCTGTCCTGCCACACAGCCCCAGGGGCGTGTTCTCCACCCCACGTTGCAATGCCCCAGTGGCATCCTCGGGGCAGGGCAGGGACCCGTTTCAGCTTGAGAGCATCCTGAGACCACCCTCTGCGTGAACCCAGCCCCCGTAGGACAGCCTGTGCAGAGACTGGTTTCTTTTTGCCCCAGTCTCACTCGCAATGGTTTAGAGAAGAAGTGCAATTTCAAGTAAACTTGATTAAGTCAGTGATTTTGCGTGCAGATACTCCGACCGACTTGATCTTGATCCCAGAGCTGTCTGCTCTACAGAACTGCACCTTAACCGTACTGCAGGCGTACTAGTGTAAAGCTGCTTCATACAGAACAGCTATTCCTTATGCAAGAAATGCAAAAACTATTTTCATATATAACCTATTTAACAAGTTAAGCCTGAAGTATTTTAATAAATGAGTTTAGCATAGGACAGGTCATCTTTTGGCTTACTTTGATCATGCAAAGAGAGATACAGGCTCAGCCACTATAACAGGCTTCCAGCCAGCTTCAAAACTGACAGCAGGACTGAAAGGATTTCTATTGTATCTTAATAAAAGGCATGGCTACGCAAGCAAGTTACTGTAAGCACACCCTCGCTTGTTTACTTTAGCTAAGCATTTATGGTATGCCCCAACTCTCCGGTCCATGTGGTTGGTTGGTGGTTCTTTTGTTTTTTTTTTTTACTGTGCTCCCTAAACTAATTAAAGCAATGTTGTAGACATGCCCATCTTACAAATTGCCGACCAGCTCATCTTGCTTTCAGAGCTGACTCACACTTAGAACATAAATGCATAAGAAACCATCACTTTTGCCCGTAGAAAAAGCTGTTTGAAAGAGGTGAGAGTCTTTCTGTTCAGCTGCACACGCTGGGCAGCAATGCAGTGCAGGGTAATACACGCTGCTAAGTGTTATTAATCTCCTCCCCTATTCCTTGTGCTTGTTTAGCAGCAGGAGATCCGGACTGCCAAGGCTGGCTGAATGCATGGATTTTTCCAAAGTACAGTGAAGTTCATTTGCCAGGGCCAATTCCTAGTTCAGCAAAAAGTCCCTTAAAGATAGGGGTTGTGGCACCTGCTGGTATTTTGTGTTCAGCTTTTTTAAGGGACTTACAAAAGCCTGACATAAGAATTGGAAAGAAATATTAAAAAGCATCAATGGGAAAGTGTTTGAAGAGTTAAGCATTCTTCTGAGATGTGAAACTTCAGACTCATTTGAAATTCAAAATATAAAAATGACTCACATTATTTAAACAAAGAAAAAAACCCTCCAGATTTTCAAAGGGTTTCTAGTTGAAAGATCTTCACTGTTGCAGGCAGTGCAGGTTAGGAGAGTTTGTTTGCTTCTTTAAAAAGGCAATCTTTTGCATTGATACTACCTTAATAACAATCCCAGCTTCTCTTAAAAAGAAAGCAAATCAAGCTTCTGGTGCGGTCATTACAACCACCTAGGAAAGTGTTAAAAAACCCAGTATTTTTCTCATTATCCTACGTCAGCACAAGAGCTGTGGGTGCTCTCCTATTGCCCTTCCCTGCCCCAGCCCGCGGGGGAAGGAGCCCTCCCCTACGGGATTTGCAGCCTCCCCTCAACCCCTGCGTACAGGGTAGCAACTAAAGTGGGGCCCCAGTCACCCGAGGAGCTGTGATGAGCAGCGGGGCCCCGGTGTCCAGCGGGACCAAGCATGAGCCAACACAGAGCCCCCCCCGAGGGCTTGGCTGCCTTGGTTGGGAGGTGCATTAGACCCCGTGGCCGGGGGAAGAGGAGAAGGGTGGAGGAGGAGGGATCCGGGCAGTTTCCCAGTGTAGTTGGTTTTGTTACTGGAAAGCTCCGTTTTCTCCAGTCCTGTGGGATGGCTGCTGTGCCCCGACCACTTCGGGACATGGTGGTGTTGAGTTGATGGTTGGACTTGATGATCTTAAAGGCCTTTTCCAACATTAATGATTCTGTGACGATTCTGTGACAAAAGCACCCGTAATTCTGCTGGGCTGGAGCAAAGGAAGCGCATGAGTGAGAATATTGTGAGAGTAAAGGGCTCGCAGAGGCATCCCGAGGTCTGCGTTCGAGCTCTGACGTGTCAGCCTGTGGATGAAGGCATCCCCCTTCTCCTCCAAGAGACGTCTGTTCACCTCTGCAAACCACAGTGCAAGCTGGTTGCTGCTGGGGAGCTCTGGTAGCGAAAGCCGGGATGGGAACAGGAAGGTGGATAGAAGAAACCAGCCTCCTCCTACCTGGCAGTCCCCTGGAAGGACGAGGTTCAGACACAGATCGCAAGTAGAGATGCGCCTTAAGTTCAGTTAAGTTGGCTCCATGACCAGCAAGCTGCCAGGTCCGCGCTTGGGAGCTGCGGTGTCGCAGAGGCGGTGCATAAGGGCATGCCTTCCCCCTAGGCTGCAGGGAGACACGCTCCCGTACCGAGTAATTTAGGCAGAAAATACATTTCATCAAGGTTTTAGGTTATGGGGCTGTACCGTAATTGGTGGCCTCAGGTACCTACTGCACCTCTATAACCTCTTCAAGCAGACGTGGCTCTGCCCACGCCGGGGCCG
>NW_010530153.1:489-4850 GCF_000687285.1 Phaethon lepturus | reverse complement strand
CCCGAAGCCGGCGGGCCTGGCCGCCGCCAGCCGTGTCGCCGTGCCCAGGAGGGTGGTTGGTCGCACCCTGTGGTCGCACCCCGTGGTCGCACGGGGCAGGCGTTGGCTAAAGCAAGGCAGGGCGGATCGCTGTTTTCCCCTGTTTTCCCACGTGGTTTGCCACTCCTGATAAATCAAGCTGGTGGCTCGCTTGAGCCTCGCCGAGGGTCCTCGTTAGGAATTAACACTAATCATGTTCCCTTCCCCTCCCTCCTCACAGGCTACAAGGAACAGGGGATCCCACAGCAGCTGTAGTGGCTGGGGCAAGGATGGTCAGAGAAAACAGAGAAACACGGCGAGAGATTTCCTTTGGCAGCTGTGGGCCACGGACCTTTTCATTACCCTTTGTCTTTCTTCTTCTTCCTTTTGTTTTGTTTCCTTCTGTTTGAACCCGGTTCACCTGCCTGTCCAGCGGAGCGGAGGTGCCGAGCAGCCGACGGAGACTTGCACTGATCCCACTGAGCAGCGGACATGGGGCAAGCGCGGCGTGGGTTAGGACTGCTCCCGGCCAGCACGCAGTGGGTGGCTGATGAGGAGGAGGAGGAGGGTGCTGGGAGAAGGAGGACACCCCTGGCAAAGGTGGCACCTGGGCAGGCAGCTGAGCGGGGGGAGCAGGAGCTGCTGCTTTCTCTCTCCTCCCAGGGGGAAGTAGCTGAAGAGGTTTTGCCTCCTTTTTACGCTCACCGTTAAAGGAAACTGGCTGTGAACATCAAATGCCAAGGAGCTATCAATAGATATATGTACAGTATGTAAAAGCAAACCAGTGGTACTTTTTCCCCGTCCTGAGAGTCCGTCCATGACTGCTTCATGGTAGCGGTGGGCTCAGCCCAGCCTCCTCTGCTGTCTGTGTATATATGATGCTCAGTGAAGCTCTGTCCTTGCAGATGTCTTGAGAAACGTGCTTGCTGTAAATCGTATTGTACTGCTGAACTGACTGGGGCCATCTCCTGCTTCCATCCACCGGCACCATGTGAAGACCAGACCTCCCGCCGGCCCCTGGGGGGACTTTATCTAGCATGGGACCGGTGCCCCGCAGCGCCTTACCTCTAGGGTGGTGGGCACAGCCACGTGCTGTCAAAAGCTTCTAGCATAAAACATCACTGGGGGAGCCAAAAAAAGAGGATTTTCCCCTCCTCCCCCTGAAAAGGCCTTGCTGGAAGCATCTCTGTGCTTCGGAAATGGATCCCCTTACAGCACGGTGTGTCCTGCTGGCTGAAGCGGCGTCCCCACTCCGCTTCCCTGGGGTAAGTGCCCAAAGCTCGAGGATCGTGACCTGGTACCAACCAGGTGCTCGGTAGCGGTCATGGTTGGAAGGCGCACACAAATGGGGCAGGGCTGTGTTTTCATGATCTGAACACACGATGCGCAGAGCTAAACTGGGCATCCAGGCGGGGTGATCCCTGGGGTCCTGGCTGGACGAGCCTGGTCGGGGGGACCTAGTGACAGCGCCTGGCTGCTTTTCCACCCCAAAAAGGTGGCGGGAGGAGCCCTGCCGAAAGAGGGCAAAACCGGGCTGCTGCTCTCGCCCGGGGAGGGTCCTCCCAGCGAGAGGAGCTTCACACAAACCCGCTGCCAAAACTGGGAGGCACCCGAGCGTGAAAGAGCCGAGACCCGTTTCCAGCCCATCGCTCCTGCAGAGGCGCAGCCGGTGGGCACGGGGACGGCAGCAAACCCTGCTGCCCTGCAAGCTCCCGGCCTCTCCTAGCTCGACGGTTTGCTTTTAAGGCACGTTTTCGTCTTCCGTGCAGAGCAGATTCTGTCAGCTGAAATACAAAACATCCTGTTGCAGAGGGGGCTGAGAAGTCGAACAGCAGCAAGTGCCCCTGAGCACATGTGTCTCCTTTGCCTGACCACCTGCAGACAGAAAGCACAGAAATGCCTGCCCGGCTTCAAAAACGCCCGGCCGTGCGCTGCGTGTTTATCCCCCGGAGGCATCACAGGGGTACACTGAGCAGGACGGCCGCCCACCGAGGGGGCAGGAGGGCCCTGAACTGGGCAGGGTGCCTCTCGGTGATCCCCCCCGGGGAGCTGGTGGAGTAGGAAGCTCCTTTAGTGTTTATACCAGCAGGAAACATGGCTTAACCTCCCCATAGCCCCAGGTGCTCTCCTGATGGTTGGAGACGCACTGGCTTTCATGCGGGACCTTCCCTCCTGGGAAGTTTCCCACCTCCTCAACGCCCACGCTTCGCTGTGAGCCCATAGCCTGCGGAAGGCAGGCACCAATACCCCTCTGCTCTCCCAGCTCATGAAGCCCTTCTCCAGGGCTAAAGAGAAAGCATAATCCACAGTCCCAGCTAACTTGTGGTGGGACAGGATCTGTCCGAACCATGCGAGTTTATCCAGCGCAGGCATCGGAGCTGACGACAAACTTTTTTTCACCCCATCCTTCGAAGACTGTGCGCTATAAAAAGCTTTGGGCTGCCTGACCAGGAGAAAGGGGCAGAGAGTCGGGAGCTTTGGGACCACCAGCCTTTGCTGCAAGCCAGGAGACTGCAGCCCCAAGCGCCATCTGACATCTGCATTAAAGCCAAGGGCTGAGATCCTCAATATTAGCGTTGCCACAGCCATCACCGAAAGGATTTCTGCTTGTGACGTTCAATAATTGCAGCTCTCTTTGACCATTCCTACCAAAAGGACCAGTTGAGAGGGTGGCCGCTCAGTGACCGGTGCCATAGCACCTGCAGCTCTGTGGCTTGCAGTACCGTGCAGAGGTTCAGAATTGAGCCCCAGCATTTACTGTGGGGCAGAGAAGCTCTGCTCCTTCATTTCTCACCTGGGAAAGCAAGGGGTAAATAGCATCCTAACCACGAGCAAACAGAGCATCAGTAGCACAGTTGGAAAACACCTTCACAAGCTGCTGCTATCATCGGTGAGAACTCTTTTTTGACGTTTATAACTAGTCATCAAGCCTCTCAAACAACTTGCTAGCTCAGCTGCAGCGAGCATGATGACCAAGAGCAATAGTTACCCCTCGCATTTGCCAAGACAGAATGGCTGGTTCAAGTGCAAACTCCAAACGCTGCCCGAACGTCAAATTGTGCCGTGGTGTCAGGATGGATGTACAGGAGCCTCTGCAGACAAGCTAAGGTCTGCTGGTCGAAGCATTGAAAAGAAACCAGACTGAGCCTTTGGGTGTAGAAGCTCTGAAACAGGAGCAGCCAAGTGTGGCTTGTTCTGGTGCCTGTGAAGACATTCACTTCTAGAAGATGGATTTAAACATTTAGTGCACAAGCAGTGTGAGAAGTCTCAGTCTGGCAAGGGTTAAACAGGCTGACATTTTCACAGGGCATTCAGCTGCCCCAAATGGTGTCTCCTGGGGTGTCAGATGTCACACCACAGCGGATGCCCCATCCCACGTGGGAGCTGCTCGGACAGGGCAGAGACCCAGTGTCCGTACCAAAGGTCCCCCAGGAACAAAAAATGGCAGGAGCAGCTCCTTTTCAGCACGGCCAGGGTTCTGCTGGCTTTTCTGGCCACACTTGGTGCTGGCTGTCTGCATGCTGTAGTGAGGATGGGAGAATTAGATTAGTCAGGGAAGAACTTGTATGGAAATGCTGCCCTTCCCCGGGACTGCCGCGAGTCTCCAGAGAGCATTGCTTCAGTTATGTCTGTATGCTGCCTGCATTTATTACAGGAGGGAGTTTGGCACTAGCAGCACCACACAGGAGAGGTGCGGGATTCAGGGGTTTTGCTGTCCAAAATTTTTTCTTATTTTTGACCTTTCTGTCAAATTAGTGAAGCTGAGAAAACAGCCAACACACCTCTCCAGAGACTCTGATGTCTGTCAAATCGACACCCAGGACAAAAGGACTTATTTCTGCCTGTTGTGGGGATTTGCTTAGTCGATTTTAATTAGCGCTAGACAGATTCCCACTCTCTGCTTTAGGACAGGAGCAGCTTTATAGATTGGCCTTGCTACTAGGGACCAAGCACCAAATTGCGTTTTCCCCAAAGCTGCCCCGCTGCAGTAATAACGATGGTAAAAACCTCTGTTTTTTCCAATAATTCCGATTAAACCAGCACCCCCAAGCTCCCCCCAGCCCAGGCGTGAACAGCAGGATGCCCTTGGGCAATGGCGAGCCCCTGAGCCTGGTTTCAGGTCGCCCTGTGCCTTGCTACTAGGGACCAAGCACCAAATTGCGTTTTCCCCAAAGCTGCCCCGCTGCAGTAATAACGATGGTAAAAACCTCTGTTTTTTCCAATAATTCCGATTAAACCAGCACCCCCAAGCTCCCCCCAGCCCAGGCGTGAACAGCAGGATGCCCTTGGGCAATGGCGAGCCCCTGAGCCTGGTTTCAGGTCGCCCTGTGGCAAGCGGCGGG
>NW_010530153.1:0-299 GCF_000687285.1 Phaethon lepturus | reverse complement strand
GAGTGGTGGGGAAGCCGGCAGCAAGCCGGAGGTACGTGTGTGGTGCCCACAGTTCCTGCACTGGTGAGGAGAGCCACGCAGTGAAGACACAGGTATGAGAGCTAATTTGGCGCTTTCCCCCATCAGCGGTGCCTGTCTTTCTCTTTAGGTCCAAATTAATCACCCAGCTCTTTCACACCTCTTTCCGGAGCACCGCAGAGGGAGGCCACCTCCTCCGGGACACCCGCAAACACCGCGGCTGGATGACTCTGCTTGCGGGAGCCGTGTCATGCCGTCCCGCTAGCGCCCGCTGCGCCGCG